>NC_043700.1:59437632-59458077 GCF_006229205.1 Suricata suricatta
ACTTCAGATAGCTGTGAAATTAGGTGATTAACTAGTTGTTACTTAACCTTCTAATTTCTGTATAAGTCTAATTACATGAAACAGAAGTTGGTGTTTTGATTTTTTACTTTGCTTTTCTGTTTTGAGTGTCATTGCAACTACTGTATTGTAAAGGATGGAAAATAATTGCATATGTTAAAAAAATATGAAACTTTATAAATTAAAAAAATAAATAAATAAAATTTTTAAAAAATTAAGAAAAAAAATTTTAAAAATTAAAAAAAACAAATAAACGATGTCACATTGAAAAAAAATTAAAAAAAGAAAACAGTTGAATGTATATTCAGTTGTATCTAAGACTGTCAGTACTAAAGGCGGAATTAGAATTTCCTCCAATGAGTATTTTTGGGAATCCATTTATATACTTAGCTTTTAAAGATTGTGGCATAACTTCATGACAATTTACAGAAATACAGAAAATAAAATTCATATGCTTTGGCCAGTAAAAAAAAAAAAAAAAAAAAGAATTAGCTCACTCCGTGGCCCATACATACAAGACTGCCTTGTCACAAACCTTTCACCATAAATATTTTTAGTCATTCTACTTCTGAAGTCCTTCAGTCAGCAACAGGCCTTGTATGTGCCCAGCTAGCATTCTCTGAAAAAAAATTTCCAGGGGCTCCTGGGTGGCTCAGCCTATTACGTGTCTGACTCTTGATCTCAGCTCAGGTCATGATCTTTTCGGTCCTCAGATCAAGCCCCACATGGGGCTCCATGCTGATGGGTTCTCTCTCTGTCCCTACCCCACTCATGCACACTCTCTTACAAGCCTCTCTCTCTCACTCTCTCTCTCTCTCTCTCTCTCTCTCTCTCTCTCTCAAAATAAATAAGTAAACTTAAAAAAAAATCCCAAGAGTCCTGTAAAATTTTCTATGTGAAATATCACATAAAATCTTAGAACTGCATAGAATACACATTTAATCCTGAGCTGTTTATTCAGCTTCTAAGCAGAATATATCCTGAACAGAAAGTAAGAAACAAGCTGAAATGTAGTCCACATTCTTTTCCATTCTAATCCATTATTATAAGAGAACTTGGAAAACGACCCTAAAAAGTCACTCTTTTATTAAGTTGGCAAAGAAGTAGCTGCTAACAAAACTGCTCAAGCAAATCATTACCAGTATTATTCCTTGACCCTTGACACACAGAGAACTGTCTTCCCATCCCTTCTTCCTGACCTCCTGCCAGTTGGGCTCTGGACTCCCATCCTGATTGACGCCCGAATGATCATGCACAGAGCCAATGCAGAATTATAGCCATTGTCTGGAAAATTCAGATTCAATTCTTTCACCCGAAGCAATGATAACCAAAAGGAAAGTTATTTTACCCTGAATTAACTATAAAGTTATCTCAAGTCTTTTCACTGTACTATGAGTCCCATTTCCTGCTCAGGAGAACACATCCTCCCTCTCACTCAAACATCAGCGTGAAGATTCTGGCATTTTTACTGCTTGTCCGATGCTGCCTGTAAATTGCCAACAGAATCTATCATCTCATCATCTTGGAAGGGTCTCACTAACGGCAAAACACAAAACAAAAATGATTCACCCATATATATATTTCATATATATTCTTAACGTCCTACAATAATGCATACCATTATTTTCTGTACAACAATTTAAGGGGACTTTTTTTGCAGGTCTAGTTCCTAAGAAATTTTATCCTTTTGGTATAGCCTGTTTACTAGACATGCAATATAATATCAATAATTCTTCAACCATTATAATGTTTTATATATACAAATGTAGAAATTAAAGTTCTTTTTTTTATGTTTACTTATCTTTGAGAGACAGACAGAGTATGAGTAGGGGAGGGGCAGAGAGAGAGGGAGACACAGAATCCAAAGTAGGCTCCAGGCTGTGAGCTGCATGCAGAGCTCAACGTAGGGCTCAAACTCATATAGTACGAGAGCATGACTGAGCTGGAGTCGGACACTTAACCGACTGAGCCACCCATGCGCCCTTAGAAATAAAGTTCTTTAAGAAATTGTGTGCTGACTGTTGTTTTAAATATTTCTCAGTAAATATGTACTCTTCTTTAGCACCAGTAACTTTATTTACATTAAAATTTAATGTAGACATAGGAATAGGCCAACACAAGTACTGGTTTTTAAAAAGAAACCTCACCCAATTTTAGTTTTTCCTCTTCTGTAACCCAACAACACAATGTAGGATTCATTCTGGATGCGGCACCCAAACCTTGAGCCGGCCTCACAAACCACAATGCCCTCACAAAGGCCCTCTCCCACCGTTTACATTCTCCCAGGGCTAGGATTCCAGTTTGGAACACACAACTTAGGAATCTAAGACGTTATTATAAATGGTCAGTGAGATGCGAGATGTCTGCATTACATTCCCCCAAAACTGCCTGTATGTATTGTAGAAAGCTCTGTGATATAGTGCGTCTCTGACCTTTGTTAATAAATTCTCATAAACGTATTGTAGCGTGTATGTAACTGTCCTTCGCACAACCTCTGGCTTTGCCAGTGTTTATTTTGGAGCATGATTAAGTACCTCAGCTCATCGCCTAAAGTAATGTGTTCCGCAAAGCATCACAGGGCATAGTCGATTCTGCTGACTTCCCCATTCGACAGTCCTGTCATCCCCAAAGTTTCATGAGCCATCAGCCATTAAGTCTCTCTCTCTCTCTCTCTCTACTGTCCACACAATCTCTGAAAATGTGCCTCTCCTATTTATTCAAGTTAGCCCATTCCTCAGCGTTGAATGCCCAGCCCTCAAAAGAGTTCACCATGGGGCGCCTGGGTGGCTCAGTCAGTTGGGCCTCCGACTTCGGCTCAGGACAGATCTCACGCTCGTGGGTTCGAGCCCCGCGTCAGGCTCTGTGCTGACAGCTAGCTCAGAGCCTGGAGCCTGCTTCCGGTTCTGTGTCTCCTTCTCTCTCTGCCCCTCCCCCTCTCATGCTCTGTCTCTCTCTGTATCAAAAATAAATAAAACATTTAAAAAAAATTTTTTAAAGAGTTCATTAGAGCCATCTTCCAACAAAAGCTTATTTCTTCCTAAAGTATATGCTACAGCCAAAATAAAGAAAGAAAGAATATTTTCTGTGTATACTTAAGAGTATGCTAAAGTGATTCATTTCAATCCTTTCCTGATTTTGCCACTAATACTCCCCAGGCCCGGTCCATCCACCGCCAGCACACCCGCACACATCCACAGCACTGGAGGTAAGAAACTGCTCCACGGAACTGAAAACACTGATAAGGTACATTCCTGCAAACTCCCTCACACACTTCAGTCATGCAAATAGCTTATGACCCTCCGTGGCCACATAAGAAAGAGTCATGCTTATTCCCCTCTCTGCACACATTGCTATGGGAAATACTCTAAAAAAAATGCCCAACTGTCTCTCAGGAAATGGGTTCTAGGCTCCCTAGACTACACAAGCTTGGGCAGGTTGTTTAATTTGTCCCTGGGGTGCCATTTAATCATCTATAAAATGAGAGTGTTCCTTCCAGACAGGGAAAAAAATTCTAGGAATCCATTTCACAATTCTGTGCAGCACAAATAAAGATTGGGTTTAACATGAGGAACAATTTAAAATAATTTACCCTAATCAAAAACATATAATTTGAAAAATTAGTTAAAAGCTAAATATTTCTGCATAGCGTATTTCTTTCCCCAAATCATCTGACCGGCTACGTGATCATTATTCAAATGTGACAGGAATGCATCTGGACAAACATACAGAATGGCTGCCAACACACGGAGAAGAGCTCTAGGCCCGGCTCTCCTGCAGTGACTCGAACTGCATGTTTTGGTGCTGCTCTTATCTTGTTGTTAAGGATTGTTTTTGAAATGTATAGTCACATATAATTGAGCTATATTTAACTGAGAAACTTGGTCCAACAAAATCAAAATTACTTAGCATCTTTTAATCCAAGGCTTTAGGGAGTTTCCAGTAATAGCTACGTAGAGGTGGAAAAATATTAGAAAGTAATTGTTTCTTATTATAATATATATTTTGTATTTATGTTAATTATGCATATGTATATAATGTATATTATGTATTTATTTATGTGTATCATATGTATGTATATAATGTATATTATGTATTTATTTATGTATACGTTAGTATAATCCCCATCACAAATAGTTTTACTCTCCTGAGGAGGGAAATTGATCCCAAGGGACACCACTCTGAACACTGTTTTCTCCTTAATGAGGTAAAAATTTCACATGTTAGTGAAAAGTAATTATCTCTCACACCACTTATTGAATACTTATATACCGTCACTAACAGGGGCAGTGAAGACAAAGATACAAGAATAATCTTATACTGTCATAGAATGAATTTGCCTCTTCCACTTTCCATATTTGATTCACTTTAAGACCTGGTCAAGTCCCCCTTCCTTCTGAAAGCCCTCCCGTCATAATTTCTCTATCAACTTCTTATAGAATTTGAGTCAAGCCCTTCATATGAAATACTTGGTAAACTACCATTGTTTGTTGCTCCCTTTTGTAAGCGCCTCTTCAATTTGCAGAATGTCAGTCATAAGTGCCTGGTTATTATTGTTAAATACACATATTAGGGATCAGATATAATAATACACACTAACAAAGATGCACAACATTTACTCACCTCTACAACCCAGAGTTTGATTTCCAAATGTGAACTGGGTTAAAAGCATTTCTGTCTGGCATTTCTAAATGCCTGTGGATGAATGTTTTTAGTTATGCAGTTAGGGTGATTTGTACCTACAAGTTGTAAGTAGGGCCTTTTTTGATAATACAGTGTTCTTATTACCTTGGTCTGGGAACTAAGAACATCAATGGAAAATGTGGTATGGTCTACAAATGAGAGACTTCTTGGCCTCTTGGAAATGTTGGCAGAGGTATAAATGCTTTGCTTATGCTACCAGCTTTACAGAGTCCATAAATACATTCACTTTATCCTATAAATTCTGGGGGAAATACCAGCCTGTCTCACCCTTCTGTACATTCATTTACGAAACAAATTGTCATTCATTCTCTCTCCCTGTACACACGGGTCATTGAATTATACCCCAACTCCCATCTTATCCAGCAGTCTGAATGAATCAACTATAAAAAGCATACCCAGAAGTCTAAATATAATGGAAAAAAGGTCTCAGAAATAATAAAAATAATCAACACATAGTTCACCGTTTTTACTGCTAGTGCAAGGCTTGGGGACGTCCCC
Source organism: Suricata suricatta (assembly GCF_006229205.1). NCBI lineage: Eukaryota > Metazoa > Chordata > Mammalia > Carnivora > Herpestidae > Suricata > Suricata suricatta. Next base: position 59,442,850 of record NC_043700.1, read on the forward strand.
AACACACACCACCAATTTAGACGCATGAGTAAATTTATTATACTCTTTTAATGAAGGTTCTCCAGTTCAGTCCACAGTGACCTGTGGAGAGAAAAATTAGTTGCTGAAATGGATTTGATAGGTGCAGTAAAACTGTGCATCACTCACACATGTGGAAACATGAAACTCTTTTAATCCCAGTCACGACAGTGGACAGTGAGACACTGGAATCAACCAAACACCAGGAGGACTCTTGCAAGCAACACACAGGCCCAAGGTTGTTCTAATTTGGAGAAAGTTAATTTAAGGAAAGCTTATAGAGTCCTTCCCATGCATTAGCACATAGAAGGAAGCATTATATCCGATATTTTGCAAATCCACAACCCTTCCAAAATCTCCTATAGCTCCTGAATTAGAAAGCAAAAATTCTTTCAGAGGGGAAACCTCCCGACGTTAATGACTGAGCTCTGAGCCACGGCATGCGTAAACTAATGCTAAATACAAGCTTTTCAATACCCTAAAGAGTGACTGACTTATGTGAATAGAGAAGATTTAGAAACTAATTTAATTTTTAAAATTCAAGATTCAATTTATTAGTTATAAATTATAAATTCAAATTCCTACTTATTCCATAAGCATTTAACTTCAGTTGACAAATCATACTGATGTATTCACAAATCTAGGAGATTCTATAATCTTACCTTCAAGAAAAATTTGGTCACTTAATTAAATTATCTTAAAGATTTCACACTGTAAAAATAAATGTAATACATTCAGTTTCCTTTTTAAGTACTTTGTTTGACTGAAACATTCCCAACTTCTTAAATAATATGGTAAATTTGATGTATTAAATGTACATGATCATTCTATTAATTTTATTTAAACAAAACTAAAACAGCTCACCCATTTCTCCCACACCCTATTCCACAAATGGTGATTCTTAAGTTGTCTCAATGTTCTAATACAGTTTACAAACTTGTTAAAATTTCATCTTAAAAATCATAATTGACACATTTTCCTACCAGAATTACAAGATTAATCTTTAGACAATGGAATCTACCAAATTCTATTACACATTTTAAGTTTTAAAAAAATCCTTAAAATCCCAATAATATATAAATATTTCTAAATCTCCTTAGAGTTTAAGAATCTTACTCAAAAGGGAAACAACCATGTCAAGCCACACAGTTTTGGGGTTACCTTCCCAAAGGAATGTGGGCAGTGTTGGGGTTACCACCTCAGTTGACTGAAGTTCTGGTCAAGTGTGACATCTGAAGCTGCAAATATTTGGGGCAATTTTTCTCACCACCTTGACTGCCACATTGAGCCACTGTAATAACTTCTACTTCATGAATTACAAAACTTAAAGAAGAGCGCAATGATGACTTACCCACCTCCCTAGGTTTATGCCCCACCTTCGCCTAATTTTCAAGACAAATTGGAGTTGGCAATTCCCTCCCAGGTGATTATCCCACTAATTGACTTCGTACTTCCTCGGCTCTTAAAATAATTTAGTAATTTCCAACTTGTTTCAAAGTGATTTTCCTTCTTTTCATCATCGCCCTGTCTGACAGAACCACACTACTCATACAAATACTGCAACAGTATTCAATTGCATGCTACATATCACTCATGGTTTTGTTTGATCTTTTGGTCACAACTTCCGGGGTCATCCTTCTGATGATTAAAAGCCTTTGCTTTGGTTCTGATGCAAGAGAGCAGCCAGAATGATGTGGCTCAACACAACATGGACCAGCATCTTACCAAGAAGCAGGTGAGAAGGCACAAAACATCAAGACTCCATATAAAGGACAAGAGCAAGAAACAGGACCAGGCTACAGTGGAGCATTAACATCAGATCCAGCTTCAGGTCAGACACACAAGCCAGGCACCGTGGATAAAGCAGTAAACCTGGCAGAGATGTCCCCAAGGTCATGGAGAAGGCAGAATTGTGCATTGCTATAACATTAGCCTTGCAGTGGAGAGTGGGCCGTGTACTTATGGCCACAGTCAATGGTTTGTTAAACGGTGTATAACTGTATCTAATATGTGTGTTATTCATTCTGAAGTATTCATTCACTCATCATTTCAGCACTGCATTGAAAACCCCCAATGGACCCAACACACACCGAATAGTCCCCTCAGGAATGTGCAGATGCTATCCTGTTTCCAGAGAAAGAAAGACAAGTTAGGAAATCTCCTTTTTAAAAAGGGAAGGACACATCACTTTATAATTTTGTCACTTTGAAAATTAAGCACTGATATTATACAAGGTGTCATAAATTTAATGAAATTATGATTTCCATATGTTGGATTTGTTCATTTATATTTTAGAACATTTTAATCATGTTCACATACCAAAGATAACTTTGTACAATTTAATCTATCAATGGTTACAAGTCACCACAACCTTCTAACAGTTTTAGTGTATTTGTCAAATCAATTAAGAAATTAGCAAGAAGGCCTGGTCCTCTAGAGAAAAGGAACACTCCAGCACGAGCAAAGATTTACACGAGTAACTAGTAACTGAATATATAACTGTATTTTTGAAACTTCTTTTTACCACTCTGAGTTTTGCAGTGAGTGAAATGAAGATGCTAAGGACATAGAAACTGGGAAATTTGGCCTTTTCGAGTCACTGATAATAAGCTGCCCCTGTTTGATAAACAAAGGCAGTATAGACTTAACTCAAATGTGCTTGAGGTCTCAGACTGTTCCTTCTCCAGCCCCATAACACTTCCTAAAAATAACCCCCTTGAAGGGTGCCTGGCTGACTCCATCAGTAGAGCATATGACTCTTGATTTCAGGGTCTTACAAAATAAACTCCTCAAGTTACCTGTCTTTTTTATAGTGCAACTATTTTTAATATACTTATGAAGTCTTTCCTAATGAAGGAATAACCACAAGTTATGTGCATTTTTACAGGGTGTTAATTAAGATTCCTTGTGACAAGATCTTAAAAAAACACAAGGAAATTTTTCAAATACTTTTTTCAATAATAGGAAGACTCTTTCTGAGTCTTTGAGTTCCCATAAACATAAATATTCTCCAGTTCCTCACCTGTGACCGGTACCGAAAATCAGTTCATTTAGGACCAAGCTGGAGACTATTTACAAAGAGATGGAGAGCTACTGAATAAAGTCCTGGCGGTAAATTAGGTGGTCCACAACCCTGCAAGTTTATAACCTGAAGGACACAGACAAAAGCCTCCCAATTGCTATTCAGATGACTATTCTAATGGCCACAGAAGAAAGGACTAGCCAAAGATGGCACGGGGGGAAATGTGGGGCCACATTAACCCATTCGGTTCTCCAAACCTACGTCTGAGGGTATCTAGCATCCTCATGAAAATAAAGGCAAATCTGACCAAATATCTAAAACCCTGGTGGAATATCTGACCATATTTAGAGAAAGCGACAATAACTCACAAAACACTTCCTGAAAGAAAAAAGTTTTTGAGAAGCCTTTTTGTAACTATTTTATTTTTTTAAGTTTATTTATTTATTTTGAGAAAGAGGGCCCAAGTGGGGAAGAGGCAGAGAGAGAAGAAGAGAGAGAGAATCCCAAGCAAGCCCCACACTGTCAGCACAGAACCTGACAAGGGACTCGATCTCAGGAACTGTGAGATCATGACCCGAGTCGAAGTTGGGCGCTCAACCGACTGAGCCACCCAGGCACCCTTAAAGTTTTATTTTTAAGTAATCTCTACACCCAACATGGGGCTCAAACCCACAACCCCAAGATCAAGAGTTGCCAGCTCTGGTGACTGAGCCAATCAGGTGCACCAAGACTTTTTTCTCAATAAGCCACTTAGATAAAAGAGAAAACTCTTTAATTCCTGATGGTGGCTATGGGTAGGGGTAAAACCAAGGAAATTAAGGCTATTTTACAGATGCAAGTGGAATCTATGAATATAAATACTTGAGCCAATTTGAAATTTAAAATGATTTAAAATGATTTCTCCATTCATGATTATCTTGCCATCGTCTAGACAAAGCCTGCATGTCTATAGAGTATTTTAGTCTATTTGTCTACACAGTATCATTCACTATACATCCATTAAATATTCACCTGACAATTACCTATCTATATTTTGTATTGCTTTGCATTGGCGTCTTCCAAAGACTGAACTTGACTCGAGAAAATACATTTAACAATAGATTTCTCTCTGTGTGAGCACTACAGAGGTCCTGTTGGCTGTGTAGAGTTAACGCAGGTTCCCAAAAGTCCCTTAATTTAATTCCCATAAAGCTGATTATGGGAAGAATCTGGCTTAACATTGACTGAGTTTCCACAATGAACGAGACTGGTTTGCTCTAGTAAACTTCAAAACATAAAAAATAAAAAAATAAGGATCTGTGCTGAACAACGTCACGATGTGACACAAATGAAACTATTTCAATAAAACTGATTGTGCTTTCAAACAGATGTCCCGCACTGCACCTTTAAAACACAAAAAGGACAGAAGACATTTTATTTTACAAACGTCTAACATTTCCAGGAGTTTCTTCTCCAGATCCTGTTTTTATGTGTACTCCAGAAAGAACAGAATAGGGAACCCTTTGACCCTGGTATTTATATGCAGCACACATTTTACAGAATAAAGTAATGTGCCCACTAGTTATAAGGCATGTAAATTAAGCTCAGCATGTGTGAAAGAGTAAATGGGAGTCAAGAAACTAAATAACTCATTTCATGATATGCAAAGGCATTGCCTGAAGGGGTGACTAACAGAGAAAATAAAATAGCATTTTATTGTGGAGATTCAGTGGGGATTCAGTAAAACTCTCTAAATTAAATTAACAGTATTAAGCTAAACTGAGAAAAGCCTACATTTTCTTTTCATCTTGCAAAGATGCCTTTACGTTGGGATATTACATAGCAATTGTTTATAATGGTTATGAGGAAAGGCCATTTTTAAAACTACCCCATGGCTAGAAAAGGAAAAAAAAAAAAAAAAACCAATAGGGTATCCAGAATATTGGGCAGGGAGGTGACAGCCCAACATTTATGTTGAAGTTTTCCTACCCTGAACTCGCGGTCAAGCTCATGATTTGTGCAAGTTGTTGAAACAAAATATTTCTTGGGGGAAGAACACTGCACAATGGCAGTGAATAGCAGCTATGTGGTAAAGAGAAGATTCTCCGGTGTTGAATAATTTAAGCCCTGTAGGGAGAGAAACGGGGTAGGTCCAATCAGACCGCATCACCCTGGGGTGTGAACCTGTGAGTCTTTGCCTACGTATGCACATATGTGCAATCACTGCTGTTTTTCCCAATTACAACACACAGAACCACAACAAGGGAATTTTCTTAGGAACAGGACTTAAGTTAAAGATATTGAGTCTTATTGTTGAAATGACTGATCTATGTCCATTTTTTAAATAATGTCTTTGAAAGCAAATGTCTTAAAAATGGGAGGTATTATTAACATTATTATTACAGAACTATGATGTTCAGCAATGACTTTAGAGTAAATAGATTTCTATTTAAAAAAAACACAAGGTATTTATTGGCAGTAGAAAAGTTTGAGTTTATTATTATAATTTATTCATTTCTTATTTACGAATCAGCTCTATAAAACTCTCCATGAGCCACCTTGTCCTTTAAGGATCACTATTTGAAGACAGTTAAAGATGTAGGCTATCATTTGAAAATAATAAACGGTCCTGGTAACACAAACAGGATTGTCTCTGAAGCCGCATTTTATTAGAAAGAGCTGGCTGCTGGATTGCCTACAAAACACCATAGCCTGAATTTTGAAAAAAAGTGAAACATTCACAGAGGAATCGACTGGCAGCAATTACAGTAATTAACAAGAAGGGAAGGAAAAAGCAAATTTAAACATATTTCAAATTTGAGCTCATGTGACCCATCAGCTGGCTTTCAGATAAACCTCCTTTTCTAGGCATTTTCCAAGGCTTGATTTGCCTGCCATCTCATGAGGGAAGGGAAAATTAAAACCTGGGTAGCACTCCATCTATGTTCAAAACAGCACACGGTTTGGGGGAAGCCTGAGTGCCTCAGTCGGTTAAGCACCCGACTCTTGGTTTCAGCTCAGGTCATGATCTCTCGGTTCTGAGTTCAAGTCCTATATTGGGGTCTGCACTGACAGTGCAGAGCCTGCTTGGGATTCTCTCCTTCCTTTCTCTCTCTGTCCCTACCCTGCTTGTGCGCTCTCTCGCTCTCTCAAAATAAACTTTTTAAAAAATAAAAAAAAAGGTCACAACACGAAAGGCTCATGCAGATTTTTTAAAAGTCAAAAATGGTAGGTGCCTCGTTAGCACAGTAGGTAGCGCGTCAGTCTCATAAAAGTCAAAAATGTTACTAAATAAATTTTTACTGATTATCTCTAGAAGTTTTACTTAATGCTTCAGAAGCCATCTAATTTTCTACAATGTCTCAAGAAGAGTCTAGTCATACCAGCAACAAGCACAGAAAGCCATCACTAAACCGTGCAGGTGGTGGGTTCTCCATTATGCAAAACTGGATGCATCACAATAAAGCATAAGTGGACACATAAGAAAAATACCAGTTCTGAAGCACCTGAGTGTCTCAGTCGGTTAAGCGTCCAACTTCCGCTCAGGTCATGATCTCATGGTTGGTAAGTTCGAGCCCTGGGTTGGGCTCTGTGCTGACAGCTCGGAGCCTGGAGCCTGCTTCACATTCTGTGTCTCCCTTTCTCTCTCTCTGCCTCTCCCCAGCTCACGCTCTGTCTCTCTCTCAAAAATAAATAAACATTTAAAAAATGGTTTTTTAATTTAAAAAAGAAAACTCTCAGTTCTATCCTTTCTTGTTGTCAGACTTCTGGTATGCTAACAAGCATAAAATCAACACTGACCTTCAATAAATACAGCTTCGTTTTGTGATGTGCCATTTTTTTGCCTATTTGAAAAATTTCATTTATTCCACAAACATTCCCTGACTGGCCACTATGTCCTATACACAGCAGTAAACATTTGGGATAAATACAATCCCTGCCCACAAAAAGCTCACAGTCTACTGGGATAATGTTAGACCAACATTGGAAAATACCATAATAGAGGTAATAATAAACTGAGGACTTCAGATTTACTACTTTATTGTCATTTCATAGGTGATGAATTTCGGACTTAAAGAGCAATTAATTAAAAATAGGAAGAGAGGGAAAAGAAAAAAAATAGGAAGAGACAAGATTTGAACCAAAGCCTGCTGACTCCAATGCATGTACTGTAAACCTTTATGTTACAGCTCTTCAAAGAACTACGGAAAACAAAGAAACACTCCCCATTGGGAGTGACAAAATTAGGGAGGGATGAGAAAAGACAGTTTCAAAGGCTTCCATTCACACTGAGTCTGTAAAAGAATAAAGTAGTCAGGACCTGAGCAGTTTCATTATAAACTTTTTGGAAAAAATAAGTTAATTTGCCAAAGTAAATCTTGGACTTGCCCTGGATTTATTCAGCTATGTGAAGGAACGACTATAAAGACCATAAAGACGCTATTCTCAAATAGCAATCAACACTTACACTGTTTTTACTGAATGAAGCAAAAGAAGATGCTAAATTGAAGAAAAGCAGGAAAGCTTCACATGTTAAAAATCGATAAAAGGCAAACGTTTGTGAACAAGACCGGTGACAAGCAGGGGAAAGTCCCCCTGGGCTGTCAGCTGGCCCTGTGTGGTGCCCTCAGGACAGGTGAGCAACTGTCAGGTCTCCTGTGACCACGCAGCCTGGAAGCCTTGAAGAAGGCCTTATCCAAATGAGCAAAGCCCATGGAGCACGTTTCCCAGACTGAATGAAAGCGAAGGTTTTTAACTAATCAGCCCATCTTCTCAATAACTAGAGGCAAGCAAGCTCACTAAATTATCTTCGATATATTCTACTGCTTTGGCCTCACAGTAACCCTATGAGGTCTGAGTTTTTAAGTATTCCTGTTTTATAGATAAGAAAAACAGGCAAACAGGTGCGCCTCAGTGACTCAGTTGGTTAAGCATCCAACTTCAGTTCAGGTCTTGATCTCGAGGTTAGTGGGTTCGAGCCTCACATCGGATTCTGTACTGACAGCTCAGAGCCTGGAACCTGTTTCAGATTCTGTGTCTCCCTTTTTTCTCTGCCCCTCCCCTGCTCAAGCTCTCTCAAAAATAAATAAACATTTAAAAAATTTTTAAAGAAAAACAGATAAACAGAGGTTGAAAGCATAAAGCTACTGGGGTGCCTGGGTGTCTCAGTTGGCTAGGTGTCTGTCTCCGGCTCAGGTCACAATCTCACAGCTCGTGAGTTCAAGCCCCACATTGGGCTCTGTGCTGACAGCTCGGAGCCTGCTTCCAATTGTGTCTCCCTCTCTCTCTACACCTCGCCCACTCACACTCTGTCTCTCTCTCAAAAATAAATAAACATTAAAAAAAATTAAAAAACAAAAGCATAAAGCTACTTCCCAATAAAGGAATTGGAAACACATTTATTACTTTAACCTTTTCTATCAAAATTATCTGTCCTATGCCTGATGGCCTCAGAACCATATTTCTCAATTCAATAAGCATATCTTAAGACTCTACACAAATTACTTACTATGCTAGATGTTTATGGGCAAAAATATAAAAGGAAAACATATGCTCTCCATCCCTTAGAAACTCCTTGTATGCTCTCTCTGCTACAGAATTGCCAAACTAATCCTGCATAATATGTTAATGAATGATAGTGTGCTAATGCTCTGTGCAATACCAGTTCCAAGATAAGTTCCTTGTAAAAAAAGGGGGGGGGGGATGAGGGTCTTTGGGGAAAAAAGATTGGAAAATACTCTATAGTATACATCTATCTTGGAGATTTGAAATATAGGCTAGCTTATTTAAGGGCTCTGATAAGGCTTGCAATATACAAGCCTATTTATTTTTATTTACCTAATATTTCTCAAGCCAAGTTGAACAAATGTCCCACTGAACATATTTGGGGAGAAGCTAGTTATGTGTAACCCCTTACAGGGGTTATTTTTGTATTTGTCACAAGTGTCTTTCCCAAAGGAAGTGACCACAAATGAGGGGATTTCACCCCCATGCTATGCCAGTAAGGGATGCTGGCAGATGACTGCTCTGCCATCTCTCAAATCAGTTTCCATAAAAAGCTGGTACTTTGCCTGAGCACAGGATATAATGTTAGGGGCCAGTCCCAGTTCCTCGCTTCCACAAGCCAATCACTAGTCAATCAAATACACAATTTCTGGCAAGAGCTGCAATGACTCATTCAGGTCTAAAAATAGCTCTTGACCATATGTGGTACACATCTAGATCCTTCTCCAGAATTGAACCTCTGTGTTCACTAACTATAAGGGGTTATTCAGTGTAATCATTTCCCACCAATACATAACATACTAATCGAGTATGGAAAAGGCCCTACGAAATAATCAAAATCCTCACTCTTTTTTTTTTAATTTGGACAGAAATTTTGCCAACATTAAATGTTCCGTCACAATATTTGGCAAATGGATACTGGCTTTCATACACTTTAAATTTTAACAGATTTTGGAAGGAATAGGTCCAAAATAATCATTCCAGCCTTTGAGAGAGAAAAATCTATGCTCCAAAGAATGTTTCTAAGATAGCATTTTAGCAATAAATCAGATTTACTTCCCAAGAGCAATGTTAAACTACATGTAAAAGAATTCGTGTTTTAAATAAACTAATCTTAACTCCAGTTCAACTCTGGAAGGAGTGGTCTGGGAATACAGATTCATTGCACAGACATAAATTAATATTATAGGCTTCTTTTATGAGTATTGCAATGATGGATGTGCATGCCTAGGAGAGAATATGTTTGGGTTTGAGCATATGAGTCCCTAGGTGTCGAAATATTTTTAAAATATAAGATATAAGCAAACAGGAACAAAAATAAGAAACACGATAAGGCCTGGCAGGTATTGTAATGAAGGGAACACATCTGAGCCTCTAGGATCAGCCAAGAGCCCAGCTGGAGGACAGAGACTCAATCTTAACCCAGCCCTCACTCTAGCCCTGCCTCTGGGGTCCAGACTCACAAAGTGTGAGGAGATGAAGCTGGTTCAGGACCACTTGTGGTTCTTCTAACTAAGGATGGCTGATGCCCACAACCCTCCTCCAATACAGTTTTGTGGGTCTCCAAGTGATACAAAATAATAACAAAGACCCAACATTCAACCAGTCAAGAATCAAGTTGATTCCTCTGGTGTCCTGACAGAGTAGATATGGATATTTCTTGATGAACAATTCAAAGTGGAACATTCTCTCCCTTTTGATGAATTCAAATGTAGAATATCTGAGAGAATGAATCCTTTTCAGTAGATAAGTTCGAGCTCAGCCCACAGCCTAGTACCAAGCAAGTATGATGGTCACTTCTTTCTGCTCAGAAAGAGAGCTGGTGATGTCAGCCCGCACCTTCCACCCGTAACCTGCTTCTTCGACCAAGTAAGCCTCTTACTTGCCAGTTTTACCACAGGGAAAGCTTTATGTGTACTGTAGTTGTTGTTTTGGGAGAGTTCTTCTACTACAATGAAATCCTTAGTCATTTGCTACAGTTTTTTTAAAGTTCAGAAAAAGAATTTTGATTAAGAAAACTAACAGACGTGACACCTCTCTCTTACTGGAAGATAAAATGAATATGGGCAAGCCGATCAAAGTTCCAATCAAGTAAATGAATTTGTTAAGCCCAATATTAATTCCTACTAGCTTCATCAGAAATATTACTTCAGGGGCGCCTGGATGGCTCAGTCACTTAAGCATCCGACTTCAGCTCAGGTCATGATCTTGCAGTTTGTGAGTTTGAGCCCCACATCAGGCTCTGTGCTGACAGCTCAGAGCCTGGAGACTGCTTTGGATTCTGTGTCTTTCTCTCTCTCTCTCTCTCTCTCTCTCTCTCTCTCTCTCTCTCTTTCTCTCTCTCTGCCCCTCCTCCACTCATGCTCTGAATAACATTAAACAAAAATAAATAAACATTAAAAAGTTTTTTTTAAAAAGGAAAGAAATATTATTTCAAACAAACAAAATAGATACTTACAAGATGAAAATAGTTAAGACATTGACCTTAGATGGAGGGGCCTCTGTTAAAACATACACTTGTATGAGCTGCACCGCAACTGGTAAAACCCCGTAACTGCACATCTCCTGCCTTCTTGTCATCCGGTCTTCAATAACGTAATGTTCCCAGTCTCCTTTACCCGGTCCTCCCACACCGTTCTTCCAGTTCCTAGTTCTCAGTTCCCCGGAGGACAGGGAGCAGCCTGAGTATCACTGCACAGCCCATGGAACTTGGCCCACTTAGAGTGTGGGGTGCTCAAAAACCAAACCAAACTAAACAAACAAACATTGAATGCATCCATTCCTACCTCAGAATAAGTCTGGATATTCCTTTTTCATTTCTTAAAGTATTTTACTCTCAGAAGAACTTGAACACCATTTGAGAAAGGTGAACACTCTCAACTTCCTAAGAAGTTAATTCATACAAGTACTATCAAATTTAAGTTTATTTATTTATTTTGAGAGAGAGAGAGAGTGCAAGCATGAGAGCAGGAGCAGGGGAGGGGCAGAGAGAGAGGGAAAGGGAGAACCCCGAGAAGGCCCCCAAGCTTGACCCCACAGCGCCTGACATGGGACTCGATATCACAAACTGTGAGATCATGACTTGAGCCAAAACTGAGAGCCGAAGGCTTACCCAACTGAGCCACCCAGGCAGCCCATATCAAACTTATATATTAATCAGACATCTCTGTTTACTAGTGTTAGAAATAAGACAACAGTCTACAGCCACACCACCCTGAACGCGCCCGATCTTGTCTGATCTCGGAAGCTAAGCAGGGTTGGTCCTGGTTAGTACTTGGCTGGGAGAAATAAGACAACAGGCCCAAAGTGGAGTCACTTATGCTAAGCCCCACATAACCAAACCAAGACTTAACTTAATTACAGTTTTATCTGTTCCAGAAATAGAATCTTAAACTACTCAATCAGGAATCACCTGATCAGCACTGGTTAGGGATTCTGCCTGAGAGACCCCTACCACTTTCCCTAACGGAAAGTAACCTTACAATAATCAATCTGCCTTTTTGCCTAGTATAACTTCTTTCTTCTTGCCCCCTACTGACTATTAAAGGTTTTTCATTTTGCACAGCTCCTTGGAGCTCCTTTCTATCTGCTAGATTGAATGCCATCCCATTCATGAATGAGTAAATAAAATCAGTAAGATCTTTAAAATTTAGTGTTGAATTCTGTTTTTTAACACCAGTTCACTGAACATTTCTAGCCTACTTATTTCCTCTTATAAGTGGTAGAGAGAGAAATTACCCTTGTGGTTATTTTAGTGTTGGTTCATAATAATTCATTTCTACCTTTAAAAATACAATGGATGGGGTGCCTGGCTGGCTCAGTCAGTGGAGCATGTGACTCTTGATCTTGGGGTGGTTAGTTCAAGCCCCACATCAGGTATGGAGCCTACTTAAAATAATAATAAAACAAAAATAAATAAAAATGCAATGTATAGACATTTGTACTTTGTTATTAAGTAATACCATGAACTTAAAGTTCCCTTCATTTAGCAAGGAACTATAAAGCACATAATGTAAAACATTTAAGTTCACTTTTGTAAAATGGATTTGCCTATTTTTTGGTTGTTGTCTTTATAAGGAATAAAACATTTTATTTTAAACCACCATGTTATTCAGCTAATGACTGATTTCATTTTGTCCATAATATATATTGAGTGCCTGCTGTATGCCATCAGGCTAGGTGCTAGAGGCATAGTCCCCCCATCCACCCACACCTGCCCTTCCACTTACAGAGTCTGCAATCTAAAAGAGAAATTTGCGAATCTTTTTTTTGTGTCTTTATTTTATTTTGAGAGAGAGAGAGAGAGACATAGAGTGAATGGGGGAAGGGCAGAGAGAGAGACACAGACTCTGAAGCAGACTCCAGGTTATGAGCTGTCAGCACAGAGCCGGGCACCAGCCCGAACCCTGGGACCGTGAGATCATGACCTGAGCCGAAGTTGGACACTCAACTGACAGAGCCACCCAGGCGCCCCGAGAAATCTGCAAATCTTGAAAGCCTATATATTCTAGGTATTAAAGTTAAAAAAAAAAAGTACTGTTTTCATCTTCAAAAGCTTACTGCATTCTAACAGTAATATCACTTTAGAATTTTATTTCTAGGGGTGCCTGGGTGGCTCCCTCGGTTAAGCACCCAACTTCTGCTCAGGTCCTGATCTCAAGGCGGTGGTTCCAGCCCTGCATCGGGTTCTGTGTGAACAGCTCAGAGCCTGGAGCCTGCTTCAGATTCTACATCTCCCTCTCTCTGCCCCTTCCCAATTTGTGCTCGGTCTCTCTCTCTCTCTCTCAAAAAGAAATAAACATTGAAAAAAATTTAAGAATTTTATTTCTAAGCTTGAAACAAGACAACAAAAAAGTTAACATTAGCTTTCATATAACCTTGAAGAAACAAAGTAACAAATTCTGAGGGACAGTGTTTAAGAGCAGAAAAACAAAAGGTTCTAGTTAGGCAGGCAATAGGAGAATCACAAATATTTAGATTCGCTTTACCTGTGCGTAGGATGTCGTGGCTTTTGTTATTTGAGATTTTGGTTATTTGAGGTGCCTTGACTTTGGTTATTTGAAATAACTGAAAATCAATCATCACAATTTAAATTTTCCTTTATTTTCAGATAATAGAAAGTCATCTTCAGACTTTCTAGGTCTGCATGCTGAATAAAATGTTTTTCTAGGATTTTATTTTAGGGTTTTGACAGCAAATTTGTACAAACCTTTCCCCTTAATCTTAGTTGAAGGTAACAAATGTTTTCTGTTTGAAGATTCACTATGGATCAACCCATACACTCTCCATTTGAAGATCGAAGTGTCTCTATTGATCACTTACTTTCATCTTTTTCCAGTTTGATTCCTAAATATCATTCTAAAACTATCCTGGCCGTACACTGAGGATTTTTAGTCTATTTTCTAGCTTTCTTTATCTTAAAAAAAAAAAAAAATTCAAGCATCCCAGGATGATATTATTAGGCCAGAATATTTTAACAGTACCTTCACTATTAGAAGTCAAGGCCTTCTATCACTTTAAGAGTATTATTTCCAAAGAGCAGAAGCATATGGAAAAGCCCCCAAGAACATTTCTTTAAATCCCTTTATTGATACTAAATGAATTATATTTAACGTAAATAAAACGTGCCTTAATATATCTAGAAAGAAGATGCGTAAGACGGCCCAATGGGAACATCAACTGAAATAAAAACTGATCACAAACTATTCGCGTCAACGGGCTACCGCAGGGGAAGTGGGGTATTCCTTTTTCCTAGGGCCGTTTGCGGTTTCAACATGGAGATGTCTGTCGGAGGCCACTCGGGCACCCTTGGGGGAAGACCCGGGTGTCGGCCCGCCCCGCGCCCCCCGGGGTTGCGGACGTCTGTAGCACCGCCGGGCACCCACAGCGGCGCGCGTGCCTAATACGCACACACAGGTAGGACTGGGTACGCAGAGCCTGCAGGACCCAGTATGCTGGTCCTCTGCAAACAAGGAAACCAAGGGTAAATGGCTCTTCCTTATTTGCTTTAATCCCTGACTTTTGCACCTCGTCTGTCTACTCTTGTCGGCAAAAAAAGCTGATCTCCTCTCCGAGGACTCTCAATTATGCTCCGGGTCGTTGACTCGGCAGAGCGAACACCGGGTTTTGCTCGCGCGCAGATTCGTCTGCTCGGCGCTGCCACCTCCACCCCGCCGGCCTCGCTGGCCCACGTTCACCGGACGGTGAACTAAGGACCGGGGATGGGCTCGAGGCTGGGAATGGGGGGCAGGCAGGACCGCAGGGATGGGGAACGCGGCAGCCCGCAACGCTCGGGGTCAGGTTCATCTCCATCTCCATCCCTCCCTCCACTCCTCACCTTCCGCCCCTGCCAGGCTTTCCCAAGGGGCACCCCGGGGCCCACCTTTTCCTCCTTCCCCGCACAGCCACCAGCGCACCCCTCTGCGGTCCTCCGAGACCCGCCCCGCCCAACCGCCCAGAGACGGCAGGCTGCGGCGCCCTTACCCGGCTCGTGGACACCGGGGTTGTCGGACAGCTCGATGACCAGGAGCTCCCGGCCCTCGAAGCTGCGCCCCACCGTGTAGATCCTGCTGATGGCGGTGCACTGCAGCCACACGGACACCAGCGCCTCGCGCAGCTCGGGGTAACGGTGGTACTCGAAGGAGATGCCGTCCTCCTGCTGCAGCCGCCGGCGCCGCCTCATGCCCGCCGCGGGCGCCCCGGGC
>NC_043700.1:59458177-59470977 GCF_006229205.1 Suricata suricatta
GAGCCCGGGGGAGCTGCAGGAGAAACCACTGCGAGGAGGGGCGGGCGCGCGGGAGCGGGACGCGGCGGGGGTCGGGCGGGCTGCGGGCGGGCTCCGCTCGCAACCACGTCAAACGCGGAATGGCGCCGGGGCGACGCAGGTGAAGTGACAGCTAAGGGCTGGGTTTGGGAATGTTGATGTCATTGAGAGACCCAGGGCACTGGAGAAGCACCCTTGGGTTGCCGGTGGAGCTTTTAAAGGAACATCTGTTCTAGGACCAGGGTTTCCGTCGTGATGCACCAATAATTAGAGAATATTCCAGGGGAAAAAAAAAACATGGAAAGAAAGAAAGAAAAAGGAAGGCTTGGCAGTTAGTTGTCTTTTCTCTCCGATGGATCTTTAATGACAGTATTGATAGTTGAAACTCAGACCCAAGAGTTGGATTTTCATGTATTGGAAGGCCTAGCTGGAGAATATTGTACACTTTGACTTAGAGGTTTAAGAGAATAAAAATGCATCCTATTATTTTGCAAATACTGTCTTTAATTGCATTAAACGCACATTTCTGGATTCTTTCAGGGAGGAAAAAACAGATAAGGCTATCATTTGGCAGGGCCTGTGCCAACGTCCTTCTGTAAGGCCCCTCTGGAATACAAATTATAATGCTGCGGGGGTGCCGGACAATGGATGTAGTTTAGCATTAAGATTAAATCTTTCAGGAGCAGTTTATCTGGGCAGTTCTGGCTCAGAGTTTCTTACTAGATTGTAACCAGGATGTTGTCCGGGACTGCAGTCATCTGAATGCTTGATTGGGGCTGGAGAGTCTTTTCTAAGAAAAGCATTAAAAAGAAAAGATTAGGGGCGCCTGGGTGGCTCAGTTGGTTAAGCGTCCAACTTCGGCTTGTCATGATCTCACGGCTTTTGAGTTCGAATCCCTTGTAGGGCTCTGTGCTGACAGCTCAGAGCCAGAACCTGCTTTGGATTCTGTGTCTCCCTCCCTCTCTCTCTCTCTCTCTCTCTCTCTCTCTCTGCCCCTCTATCACTCATGCTCTGTCTCTCTCTCTCAAGAATAAACATTTAAAAACTTTTAATGAAAAGATTAAATCCTATTATAGAAAGAAAACTGATCCTGAGAGATAATGTCTCCAGAACCTTCCTAAAGTTATTGTAAAAAAAAAAAAAAAAAAAAAAAAAAAAAAAAAAAAAACCTGTGGTCATTTGGAGCTTTAAATGCCCTCCTTTTGGAGAAGATTTGTATTCCTGGAGCAACTCTGACATAGATGTGATTCTGAAGAGGTTGCCGTTTGGATTTAAGAACTGTACAAATCTACATAAATAAATAATCCATCGAGTACTCCAACCAAGCATAAAAACTGGACATCATGTGGCTCATTTTCCATGTTAGACACTTTTTGTTCCTTAATTTACTTTTTCCTCTACCTGTCCAACAGTGCATCACACTGAATAAAAACTTTCTCCTAGAAAAGGACCAGGCATTTAAATTATTTTATTGGATCAAAAAAAGTGTGTTGGGGTGCTTGGGTGGCCCAGGTGGTGAAGCACTAGACCCTTCATTTCCTCTCAAGTCAAGATCTCACAGTTGGTGGGATAGAGCCCCACGTCAAGTTCCATGCTAGCAGTGCAGAGACTGCTCAGGATTCTCTTTTCCCCTGCCCCCCACCCTAAATAAATAAATAAACTTAAAAAGAAAAATGTTCCTGGAGAAACTGGTTCCACACCCCTCTATCTACATTTCCTACAGCAGCCTGATCTTCTTTTTTGGATTTTTTTTCAGGGAGAGGAAGCCACCACTCTGAAGACATATGCCACTCAGTTGGATCTGAATCCAATCATGTTCCTTGTCAATGTAGGCAGAGCTAAGAACTGTATGTTTTCCACTCTGACCAGTCTGTGTTTGATTACATAGTCCAGAAGTTTAAAACCAGTTATAATTATATTTCTAAAATCATGCCCAAAAGAGCAACGTTGGAAACCTAGAAAAAGAAAACAGAGTAGCTAAAACCAATAACTTCAGAAGTGGAAAGTTAAGATTCTCATGTTAGCAATTTAAGGTAACCACACTAATTTGTGGCTAGGTGGGGCGTATCGACTAGTAACTACACACATGCACAACATGATATTCATTGAAGTCCTGTGTGGCCTTTTAGCCATCTCTGTAAACAAAGGGTGTGTTTTCTGTTTTTTCCTAAATCTCGTTTTTATGGGTAGCATTTACTTTTTTTTATATGGATGGAATGTTAACAGCTATATGGTTTCACTTAAGGAGGAAATCTCTTTGCACCTTAGAAGTTCGTTTCCTTTATATATATAAAACAAAAGGCTTTGATTGGATTATTCATTTGAATCCAACAGAATCATCTAGAGAGTTTGTAAAATGCGCTGCTTCCCAAGCCCCCATTAGGCAGGAGGTCTGAGATGTGTTCCAGGTATTAACTAGGTGCCAGGTTTTAACAAGAACACCAGGTTATTTCCGATTTTTGATATTTGATTGACAAACTCATTTGAGAAATACTGTCCTAAATGTATTCTTTTTTTATAATATTTATTTTTATTTATTTATTTATTTTGAGAGAGAGAAAGACAGCACGAATGGGAGAGGGGCATAGAGACAGATGGAGAGAGAGAGAGAGAGAGAGAGAATCCCAAGCAGGCCCCCTGCTGTCAGCACAGAGCCCAACTCAGGGCTTGAACTCACGAACAGTGAGATCATGACCTGAGCTGAACTCAAGAGCCAGGTGCTTAACCGACTGAGCCACCCAGGTGCCCCTGTCCTACATGTTTTCAAAGGTCTTTTTCAAATCTAAAATGCTATGATTCTTGAAGGGCTTTTTTAGAAAAAAAAATCTGCTCATCTGATAGACAATAAAATTCCTTCCTTCCTTCCTTATTTAAGGGCATACTACATACACCAAGGAACCAGTTTAAAGGAATTAAAACTCAGCCTTTGAATTTCTGGACTATTTTAGGAGTAGGTCGTCTTCACTTGAGTATATATTACTTGTTTGTGGCTTCATAGCCAAATATATAAAGGATATATATATATATATATATATATATATATATATATATATATATATTCATCCTGATTGCTAGATAGAAAATCCTGCATGCTAAGTCTCTAATGTGTTTGACTTTGTATACCTACAGTTTAAAATCAGGCATTTGTGGAGCACCTGGGTGGCTCAGTAGGTTAAGCTTCTGACTCTTGATTTCAGCTCAGGTCATGATCTCACAGTTTGTAATTTCAAGCCCCCCATCGGGCTCTGCACTGACAGTGTGGAGCCTGCTTGAGATTCTTTCCCTCTCTCTCTGCTTCTCTCCTGCTTGCTCTCTATGTGCTCGCTCTCTCTCTCTCTCTCTCTCTCTCTCTGTCAAAATAACTAAATAAACTTTAAAATTGTGCATGTGTAAAAAGGAGAGATCTTTTTTCTAGTCACTTTTGGACAACCAGATGGGCATATTTAAGCTCCCGAAAGCATCCATTTCCTGCATCATTTCTACTCCTTTCAAATCCAGAAACTATCTCCTCCTGTATTCCAAGTCTTTTATTCTCTCTTCCAAAGCCCTGTCTAAAATTCATCTATTCCACAGGAGTTCCGTGAGCACGTAGCTCTATCTCGATCCAGTGGTGTGCTGGTACATGTTTACCACTCAGCTCTCTGGGGGTGGGGTGGGGTGGCCTGATTTAGTGTTTGCTGACTTCCGTGGTGTAAATATTCCCACCGTGGCTAATGTCAAATTATGGATGTGACCTTACCGCGCACAGGCGTTGAGCAGAGATACGCATTCCCACACCTGTAGATGGTGTAATGGTGTGTACATTCTTTATGCTCTGTCTTTCAAGAGGAGGAGCTTAATTCCCTTACACGAGTGTAGGCAGGACTTCGTGACTCACCTCTAATGAACACAATACAGCAGAAGCGATGGGACGTAGCTACCAAAGTCAGGTTATAAAAGGACTGCAGCTTCCATCTCTGTCCCTCCCCTCCACTCTTTCTCTTACCATTTGCCCTGGGCCGTCTTTAGAGAAGCTCACATAGCAAGGACCTGAGTGGAGGCCTGTGTCAAACAGCTGAGAGGCACTGCATCCTCAAGTCCATCAGCCTATGAATGACTGGGGCCTGTCAGCAACCGTGTGAACAGGCTTAGAGGTACGTCCTTCAGTCCAGCCAGACCTTGAGATGGTGGCATCTGTGACAGCTGACTATGACCTCACAAGATACCCTGAACCAGAACCACCCAGCCAAGCAACAACCAAATTGCTACCCTACAGAAACCGTTAGAGAATAAATGTTGTTTTAAGCTGCTGATGTTGGAGTTGTTACGTAGCACCAGATAACCAATACATAGAGCATCTCCCCCATACAAATACAGTAGATGCAAATAACCTCAAGAACAGAGGAGGATAATAATGTGGCAACATAATTAAGAAGTGATGGGAGCACCTGGGTAACGCAGTCCATTAAGCATCTGACTGAAGGACCAAATAACGCCATGACAGGCTTCAAATAAGCCTCAGAAACTAGAAGGCCTAAGTTACTGTTTTCCCAGGAGTGACTCAGCAGCGGCGGAAAGGAAAAAACAACCCACACCCACCTACCGCCGGAGGGAGCACCACCCCTAGTCCAGGCCAATCATAAGACGCCTGGTGTTCCCGCTGTTTAGTGAGCCTGCTTAGTTTTAAATTAGCCAATCACCCCGATCCTCACCAACCTCTACCGATGCGTCACCCAATCATCTTGTAATTCCTGCCCCTCACTCCACCCATCACCCCATCCCTCGCCCCTACTGTAATAAAAATACTGCTTGACTGATGATGGTCGGGGCTCTCAGCACGGATCCACTGTGTTGGTGAGGTCTGAGACACCGAGCTTAAGCCTGAATAAACGCCCTTTGCTTTTGCATACGTGATTCAGACTCCCTGGTGGTCTTGGTTTTTGGGGACCCGGTAATCTGGGCATAACACTGACCTTGATCATGATCTCATAGTTTGTGAATTGGAGCCCTGAGTCAGGCTCTGCACTAACAGCACAGAGCCTACTTAGGATTCTGTCTCCCTCTCTCTCTCTCTCAAAAACAAATAAATAAACATTTTTTTTCATAAACAAGTAATGAATTTTGAGTATTTATTGCCTTTGTTCTGCATATAATTTATTTAATGGCAAGTTTATATAATTTATTTTTTGTGAAGAATGGTTGTGTTTAATAAGTGCCTCATATGATGTCTCCAGTTTTAACAATTGGCTCTTGCAAGTAGGTCAAGCTGCCTCCAAAAACTACTATACTTATTTCTAGTCTCCATTCTTCACGCAGCAGCATGCCCTCCATTTATGGCTGGCCCTCCTCCGCAGTTCCCCACAGAGGAGTTATTGTATTGTTATTCTGTTTCCCTGAACCTTTTGTATCAGAATCACCTACGTTCCAAACCAACTGAATCTAATTTTCTGGGAGAGACTTGGAAATCTGCATTTGAATAAGCTCTCCCCACCCACCACACCCCCCACCCCGCCACCAGACCCTCTCACAGTGATTCTGATGCAGTGTAAGATTGGAGGAACACTCAGTCAGGAGACTGGTTTTGAAATCTGACAAGACAGTGTTCTAATCCCAGGTCTGCTCAAAGACTTCATCTGAAAATGAGGGAAACTATGACCATTGCATGAAAGAAAGCCGGCAAGGGGGTGGGCGCGAGAGAAGCACTCTATAAACAGAAGTCTTCTGGGCCCCTTCACTCCTTGCCGGACAAACTGCCATCATGGCACCCTCCCACTGGCCACTGCAGTGCCATATGCTGCAGGGAGATCAATGAGTGACCCATTAACGATTTTAACAAATGGGTGGGATTTTCGGATGTTGGTCATTAAATTCTTATAGTTGAAATACAACAATGGTTTTTCATATCCTTGGTCATGGTTCCATGTGGGAATAATGATAACATACATTGTATTTCTCTTAAGTACCATTTTTGTGATTAGCTTAGTTTTTCTTCAAAGCCTTCACCAATTTATGGTGGGTTTGGTTTAATTGTGGCTGATGGTGTTGGTTGTGGGATTGTGTTGAATTTGGGGGGATCTTTCTTAGGTTTAATTATTTATTTATTTATTTAGGGAGTATGCTTGTGGTGTTCAGTTATTACAGCCATGGCTACTGAGCTACATCCTGAGGCTTGGGCGTCTAATAAGGCTGTGCCAGGAATGTTTATTACGGGGGTGTTGGCAGAGTTGTTGACAGCTGGCCACCCAGGTATTTTGTTCCAGAATCCTTCCTCCTACCTTCTGAATTCCAAACACCGATGTCTGACATCCCTTTTTAGCACTGATGACATTCTCTCAGCCAATCTCTTCTCAACCATTTCTCCGCTCACCCTCTGACGGATGCCGGAGTCCCTGGCCAGGGCTGGGGAGGGTCTCCTGTTGCCCTCGCTTCTCACTCCTCACTTTCTCACGGCAATCTCACTGCTGGGTTGTGTGCCTACCAAGGTCAGTCAGGTGTACCACCACAGTGTCCCTGCCACTTCCACTTGTGCGTGTGTGATGAATCAAAGAGGTAAACTGATAAATCTCAGAGCAGAAAAAAGTTGACTGCTTTGGACATACTCGGGTTCTCAAAGTGGAATTAGGTGTAGAAAAAACAGTGCAGGACTGAAGACAACTATAAAAATCTCTAAAAATCTTGCATTTAGATTTGTTCCAAAACCTTCCACTTTACTATAAAGGAACGGAAACTGTTACCTTAATAGTAGAAAATACATGATGGTGAAAAGGCCTTGTCCCTAAAACTGTTACGGAATCTGGTCTGGATCTCCCGGCGTTAGAACCAAGCAGCATCAGTGATCCTGGAAGGCAGGAGGTTTATTTTACACCAGTGGGCTCAGAGGAGATAATTCTCCATAGGTCTTAGCCCCAAATGCAAGTGGAGGGTAATTTACAGCATCATCTTCCGCATTCATGGCGGTTTTCCGGGGTGCCTCAAGCAGGGCAGGAAGAACCCGGAAGAGGAGTCTCTTAGCTAGGAACTAGAGCCTGATTTAGTCCTGTTGGGCATCTTATGGCACAGAACTTTACTTATTTTCCCAACAAAACTAGCACCCAAGAACCAACCAATAGATGAGTATGTGCTTCTATTTTAAATTCAAATAGATTATATTTAAATTATGCTTATACACTTCATTGTTTAATGTTTTTAAGTTTATTTATTTATTTGGAGACAGAGAAAGCACAAGCAGGGAGAGGCAGAGAGAGGGAGAGAGAGAAAATCCCAGTCAGGCTCCACACTGTAAGTGCCCAAACCCATGAACCGCAAGATCATGAGGTGAGCTGAAATCGGGAGTCAGGTGCTTGACCACCTGAGCCCCGCAGGTGCCTCTGTGATTCTCTTCTTTAACTGATTTTTCCCCTTAGCCACCTACTCATGTTCCAGTTGTATCAGGTAAGAAGGTTCATAGGAACCAGGGCAGGCAGGTAACAAGCAAATGCATTCTTGACTCAGTACTGCCAGTTCTCCATCTACAACTATCACCACTAAGTATCTAATTACCAACTCAAATGTGGTCCACAGGGCGTACCAATGTTTTTCTACGACCTTATCCTGTAGCCGTTTCTCTGTAACCTAGTGGCCACCTCAGTACTACCCACCTCCCAGGAGCCTCGTCCAAAAACATGCAATATGAACCATATGTGTAATTTTAAATGTTCTAGTAGCCATGTTTTAACAAGTAAAAAAGAATGGGTGAAATTAATTTTAATAATATATTTTTTAACCCAATACCCCCAAATATTACCATCTCAACTAGCAATCGATTTAGAATGTATCCGTGAGGGGAACCGGTTAAGCGCCTGACTTCAGCCCAGGTCATGATCTCATGGCTTGTGGGTTCGAGCCCCAGGTCAGGCTCTGTGCTGACAGCTCAGAGCCTGGAGCCTGCTTTGGATTCTGTGTCTGCCTCTCTCTGCCCCTCCCCCGCTCATGCATATCTCTCTCTCTCACCCTCAAAAATAACATTAAAAAAACGTTTTTTAAGAATGTACTTATGAATTGTTTTTCCATACAAAGTCTTCACAATCAGTTTTGTAACTTACGTCACAGCACATCGGTGCATTTCAGCCCAGCCATATTTAAAGTGCTCAATAGGCACTTGTGGCTAGTGACAGCTGTATTGGACAGCTGACAAATCTTTCTGTTTTTATATTCCTATTTTCTAAAATGATTCCTTGTGATTTATCTTCACAGTTAATGCCATGGTCCAAGCACAGGTATTTCTTTGCCTGCACTATGGCAACATCCTCCCCTGGATGTGACTCTTCTTCATCACTAGTTAATCAGGGTTTTAAATCTTACTGTCTAGGGGCACCTGGGTGGCTCAGTCAGTTAAGCATCCGGTTTCTGCTCAGGCCATGATCTCGGGGTTCGAGGGTTTGAGCCCTGTATCAGGCTCTGTGCTGACAGCTCAGAGCCTAGAGCCTGCTTCTGATTCTGTGTCTCCCTCTCTCTCTCTGCCCCTCCCCCAGTCGTGGTTTGTCTCTGTCTCAGAAAAAACCTGTATAAAAAAACTTTTTTAAAATAAATAAATCTTGCTGTCTAAACCATCTTCTTCATCATTCACCTTGAATACACTATCCACCATCCTGTCACATCCATCATTCAGTGGATCAAAACCAAAGCTGCCAACCCTTTTCTGAAACTAAAAGGAAACCTTGTTTGGAGTGGAGTCAGGAGGCCAGCAGAGGGCGCGCTCAGCCTGACGGCTCCTGGTCGGTTTCAGGCCCAACAGTAAGAGACCGAATCCTACTTCATTATCCCAGCCGGAGAAAGGAAGGTTTCCTCCTTCCGTGGCAACAGCCCAGCCAATAAGAGACAGTGACAACTCAGGCAATGAAAAGCCACTCTACTTCCAGTTCCCTGTCTACTCCAACGAACTTTCAGTTTATAGCCGCCCCTCCCAAACCCTCCTTTTCCACTATGTAACAGCACATTCCTGTCCTTACTTCTCCAGACTTGCCTATGGCTTTGCCTCACCTTGCCTGTCCTGGGCTAGAATTCTTAGCTGTTCCTGAATGAATCCATCTTTTGCTGGTGAAACGACTGACAGTTTTATTTTTTAAGTTTTATTTAACATCTTCTTCAGAGAATTTTATTGGAGAGCACCAGGAAATCTTACTTCTTGTGTCTCCTGCTGATTCTTTCACTATTTCATTTACTCTCCGAAACTATTTATTACATTGATTTCCTGCACCGCCATCCCCCAAACTACAACTATACTTATACCTACACCGTCCTTACGTCCCACATGGTCTTTCCTCCTCCCAAGGCCAGCACTGCCCCTTCCCACCCTCCTCTTCTTACCAGGTGATCCCCTGCACCTATAGTTCAGGTTCTTTTTCTCCCCTTGCAATTCTTCTTTGCACCATTCTCTCCTATGCTCTTAAAACAAAACAAAACAAACAAACAACAAAAACCCCCTGAAATTCTGACTTGAGTTCACTTTCCCCAGCTAGCACCCAAACACCTCAGCTTTGTCACATGCCATTCATTCTTCCACTCAACTTCTACTCTGTAGGGTCCATGCATCTAATCAGACTCAGCACTGGGGCACCTGAGTGGCTCAGTTGGTTAAGCCTACAACTTCCACTCAGGTCACAATCTCACGGTTTGTGAGTTCAAGCCCAACATCAGGCTCTGCACTTGGGATTCTCTCTTTCCCTCTCTCTCTGCCCCTGTCCTGCTTGGTCTCTCATTCTCTCTCAAAATAAATTTTAAAAACTTAAAAAAAAATTCAATACTCATTGACCTTCTCTGGGCTTCCTCAGGGTCTCACACTCAGCTTAGTGTTCTTCCCCCTCTTGATATGCTCTGGTGGCCTCTTCCCATGCCCATGGTTTCAGTTATCACCTCCTGGCTTCTAAGATCGACAGCCTCATATCCATTCCCTCCCATTTAGAGACAGAGATGGCCTTTTGTGTGTTTGCCTCCATAGCCTAATACAGCAGGAGCCACAGTCATGGGTGGGTGCTCAGTATGTTTGCATGTGAATGAATGAGTTAGTAAATCTGCTACCAACTTCTTTGCTAAGTATGGTCCTCAGACTTCTCCCCAGGTGTGTAATGTTCTGCTCAATAACCTCCTGGATTCCCACAGTCTCCTCCAGGAGCCCTTCCTCAGCGGGACACAACGACCACAGCCTTCTCTTCACTCAGCAACCACATCTACCACGTTGTTGGCATGTAACATAAGTCATTTGCCAATTTTCTCATTTTATCTGTGTACTTATCCAGTGCAGTTTCTATTTCTGTCTACATTATTATTGTTCATATTATGATTTTACGTCTACCACACAAGTACAATATTCAGAAGAGAAAAGTGGATTTTCTATTCTGTTTGTACCTTTGGAAACCGAACTGCTGAAATGAAAATCAGATTGCCCGTTTTCATTGCCAAAGAATGACTGGCTTTCCCTTTAGCTGCTGGAGGCCGACCAATGCAAACAATGCATAACAATGTTATGATGTAGGATGCTAACAATTTAATGGTGCTCAGGAATGTTAAGGATCACATAGTATACAAACAAGTACTGGAATCTTTCGTTACCAATAACAACCATGCCTTATCTATTATGTTATTTTTCAGTCCATAATATTTCTTCTACCTTTTCAATTTAAGTGTCCAAAAAAGAAAGCTATTCACCTTTGTTTCATGCAACTTACAAGACATCGGAGTGACACAGCCTCTTATTTAGTGAAAGCTGCCCATGTCTTTTCAAGACTACAAAATTAGCAATGCATGTAAACATGTTTTGTGCTCACACATATGTGTTAAAGTATCTCCTACCTTGACCAACGCTTTGGAAGCCTCCCTGCTCCTAGAAGGACTGGCCAATGTGCTAATTAGGTCAAAATTAAAGAGGTTAATCATACACAAAGAACAAAACAAACAGATCTCTTACTCATTGCCAGGACTATACCCTTAATTTCAGAAAAGATTTGTGTGTGAAAACAAACCCAACTCCACTGAAAACTTAAGTCAGACAGCTGTGGGTGGGTGAGTGGTCAGTCATGTTGTTATTGGCAAGAAAGAAAAAAACATACACAGCACATTCATCAAGCAGAGCCTCAAACAATATTCACCAACAGCTATGACTTTAATAGAGTACCATACATAATTTTTGCTGTTATGCACCTCAGTGTTGACTGGTTGGTCCTTGAAGTTACACCAGGATTCTCCTGCACCCCAAACACAAAAGCCCTTTTGTTGAAAAGTTAATCTGTCTGTGGAATCTTGGTCCAAGCTTGGTTTGCTCTCCCCTTGTTTTCACGATTTATTCCAGGGCCCTGCATTCTGAGATACTTAACTTGTGAGAGGATGAAAGATTCCACCAGGCAGATGAGAGGCCAGAAAGTACGGGGTGTCACTGCCCAGAAGAGTCCCATGGGGGTGCTGAGCCTAGGTCTTGGGGCTGGGTTTGCCTTCTTGTGAGTGACTTCACAGGGAATCTGTGGTCCAAAGAATAGAGTTCAGGGGAGAACTGAGGTCAGATTTGCATAAGAGAACAATGAGGAGTAGGGGTTGAGAGAGAATAGTGAAAGAGTAAAGGCAAAAGAGGAAGAGAAGACGAGGGGGAGAGGAGAGAAAAAGAAGGGAAGAAAAAGAAAAAGTAAGGCAATTGAAAATCCAGTACTATCTCTATTCAAGAAGGGTCTATAAAAATGTTATAAACTTCACCTTCCTTAGTGTGAAATTTATAGGAAATTTACCGTCCTTATGAATGATTAGTCCTAAATCAAACCAGAGAATCTCTATATCTTATTCAAGATGCACAGTAGCATAACAAAAACCAAAAAAAAAAAACCATAACATTTATAAACATTGCAGTATCTACAAAGTGTTTCTCCTCCATTTTCCAACTTGATTCCCACGATGGCCTCATTTTATTATCCATGATTTACAGATAAGTCACCTGAATTCATGGAGGATAAATTCAAAAGCAAGGATACATGAAATGAAAGAGAAATATTATTAACTCAAAGATGTATTTTAGAGCTACTTTCATTTAATTTTTTGGACTAGAGCTCATTCTTCTTTGGAAAAATGTACTATAAATCTAAACTCTTAGCATGTTACTAGGAGCCAAGAATGAATTGAATTTCTGTGTCTTCCTCCCTTCTATAAAAAATTATTATTTTCTTGAAGCTAGATCATTCTGAATGTTTCCTGTTAGACCTATGAGTGCAAACATATGGTTTCTGTCCTTCTCTGCCTGGCTTACTTCACTCAGCATGACACCCTCAAGGTCCATCCACTTTCCTACGAAGGGCCATATGTCATTCCCTCTCATTGCCATGTAGTACTCCATCGTGAATATATACCGCATCTTCTTGATCCACTCATCAGGTGATGGACATTTAGGCTTTGGAAACATTCAGAATGATCTAGCTTCAAGAAAAACAAGCAGTAGTGCTTAAGAAGAAATGATTCAGTATCTAATGGATAGTTGATACCTGTCACAACACAGCATTTTATATACTGTTAAGTGAAACTACAATACAATCTAAGTTTATTTTGGTAGTGTTTGCTCTATAATTGGACTTAATGAAATATTTAGAGGTGTAGTAGGCATGACTTTGAGTAGATAATGAAAGAAAATGCAAAATGCTAATTGATTCATGATGTGGTTTCATCTTAGCTTGGGCAAACCATGCAGTATTTAATATATAGTAGCAGAATATTTACTATTGAAGCTTGAAAAGATGTGAGTTCTTTGTGTGCCATCTTTCATTTATGCATGTGAGAGGGTTTTCTTTTCTTAA
>NC_043700.1:59471077-59522924 GCF_006229205.1 Suricata suricatta
AATATATTGTATCATTTATCTTGAATGTATCATAGATAAGCTGCTATATAACGATTGCCACTTCAGATAGCTGTGAAATTAGGTGATTAACTAGTTGTTACTTAACCCTCTAATTTCTGTATAAGTCTAATTACATGAAACAGAAGTTGGTGTTTTGATTTAAAAAAAATAAAAATAAATAAAAATAAAAATAAATACATAAATTTTAAAAAAAAACAAAAATAAATAAATAAATAAATAAAGTTAAAAAAAAAATCCAACTTAGGCTCAGGTCATGATCTCATGATTTGTGGGTTCAAACCCCACCATCAGGCTCTCTGCTGTCAACGCAGAGCCCACTCTGGATCCTCTGTCCCCTTCTGTCTGTTCCCTCCTCCCACCTCAAAAATAAATAAAAATTAAAAAAAAATTATTATGTCTGTGCTTTTACCAACTATAGAATGTGGGGTTCATCAGACTTAAATTGAAATTATATACTCTGCTATTTAAAAACAAGATACCAAAAATGGAATTAAAAAGATGATACAATAACTTGCTTATCAAATGTTATACCAGGTCTTAGTAGCTCAAGGAATGCATTGTTTTATTGGCCTTAACTTTTCCACTAATATAATACACAGAAAAGTGCGCCTTCTCCTATATACCCGTGTTTGAAAATGAAGTTATCACAATGAAAATCAAATGCCATGCTTTCATGAGACAAATACCTTGGAGGATGCTTGATTTTCTCTTTAACTATAAGATGTTGGCCATCTTATACATTTTAAAAGGTTATAAATGAATAAGTCATAAATAAATAAGGTCTTTAATGAAGGAGTAAGTTAAGTTGCTCAGGAATCTATAAAGGTAACTCTAAACTAAACATTACCCGGGTGTACAGCCATGTACTAACCTTTCATCATAACCAATAATCATATCTACTTGGATCTTTATACTCTTGTCAAAGTATTGATCCTCACTTCCCTTCCCTACACACACACATACAACCCCTGTTTCTGTGTGTATTTCATCTCAGAAATGTCCTCATTTTCTAATTGATCAATAAAATTCCAGTTGACAGCCTTGATCTTCCCTTTATCCCCATGCCCCACATCAGAAATTTCTATCAATTCTAATATATATATATTAGCGGGGGGGGGGGGGCGGGCAGAGAGAGAGAAAGGGAGACGTAGAATTCAAAGCAGGCTCCAGGCTATGAGGTGTCGGCACAGAGCCCAACATGGGGCTCAAACCCACAAACCGTGAGATCATGGCCTGAGCTGCAGTTGGATACTCAATGAACTAAGCCACCCAGGTGCCCCTATATTCCCCCCTTCTTGCCATAACCACTGCCACTACCCTAATCTCAGCCACCAACTTTTCTCTCATCAACAATTGTGATCACCTCCTAGCTCATCTCCTTTCTTCTATACCTGTCCACCCTGAACTTATTATTCTCACTGCAGCCCATTTTCAAAATGTAAAGCAGACTATATCACTCCCTTGCTAAAACTTTCTAGGAGCTTTCCAATGGGCTTGGAACAAATCCCCAACTTCTTGCCTTGCCCGCCTCTCTCATCCCTTCAATAATCACTCTCTTGTGTGCAGTGGGGACTCCCAGGTATGACCTATCATATCTTTCTGTTCATTTCCTTCAACACACTTATCATAATATGCTGTTTCTTGCGTTGCTTTTTTTTCCTTATAAAAGATGAGCACCTTTGAGGGTAGGTTCTTGACACTAGAGTCTAACTTACAAAAGAGATTCCATAAATATTTGTTGAAAATAATGAGACATATGTCCTTACATTTTAACTCAAGTCCACAGAACTTTATGCCCTTTAAATTTTAAAGACTTTCAGAAAATAACCAATCGACCTCTGAAAGAAGAATATTATCCCTAATAGACTTAATATCTACAATCTTTTTTCTTAAGTCTATTTATTTATTTTGAGAAAGAGAGAGCATGAGCAGGGAAGGGGCAGAGAGAGAGAGAGAGAGAGAAAGAGAGTCCCAAGCCGGTTCTTCACTGACAGTGTGGCGCCCAATGTGGGACTTGAACTTAAGAACCTCAAGATCATGACCTGATCTAAAACCCAAAGCCAGAAGCTTAACCCACTGAGCCACCCAGGCACCCCAATAACTTCAATAGATTGATTGAACTAGGCACTGTACTAATTACTGGCTTTAACTTTCTACCCTTATACCACATTTTAGAACTAAGAAGACCAAAGTTGAGAGATGTGAAATAATTAGTACAAGTTTATATAAATAGGAAGTGATGAAGTCAGGTTGATGGAAAAACAGCATCATTTCCATGGTATGAGCTTGCCATTCATTCATTCATTCAACAAGCTATTATTTAGAACCCACCATATGCCAGGTACTTGGTAGTTACTTGGTGGGATGTGGTCTGTGAGGAATATAAAGGGTTAACATATAGTCGGTGACGGAGAAGAGCTCAGAGCTCCCTCTCCAGTGTAGAGACCTGAGACGGCCTTGTCCAGTGAGAAACATGTTCTCTGGCGAGAACCCATCACCATGCATGGGAGAGTTTGTTTCAATTAGGGTGTAGCAGAATCGAAATCTTGGAAAAACACATCCTGTTAAGATGGGACTTGTTGAATATTTTAAACACTTTGAAAACAATATACAATATAAAGTCCATTAACTAATTAATTCAGATTCAGAACACACCACACCCCAGCGGCTTGGGAACCGACTTGTGGCAGGAAGTGTTACCAAACACATTGAGTCATTCAGTCGTCTTAGTTGGGTAAATCAATTAGGTTCAGCTGCCACATTGCTCACAATTGGTTCATGAAGGATTCTTTCAAGTTTCAGTGTGTTATTTATTGCCTTGATCCTTGCCTCAGCAAATTAATATGCTGACTTGTGGGCTTTGCTTACATTTTATTTCACACTTGCAGAAGAAGCCACAACAGCCCAACTACAGCCCCCTCTTTAATCTAGTTTTATCTCTTCCGAGGCAGTAGTTTCTTATCTCCTTATGGTGTTCAGGCTGCCTCCCAACATCTCTGCCTTTCATCATCCACTTAATTGCCCCAGCCCTGGATGTCTACGACTCACCCACACTTGGCTAGACAGCCGTCTGGGGCAGAAACAACAGCACCCCTAATAAAGAAGGGGCTCAAATGGTACCATGAGCTGATGGGATTATGTAGGACAGGAAATCGAGGGCAAGTGAGAATGACTCACAGGTCCTCTTCTGGAAAAAAAGCCACAAGGCCTCTTGGCCATTCTTCTACCTTGGCTTGTCTCATGTGCATGCCTCAGAGCAGGGCAAGCTCTCTTGTCTAAAATGCTTCTGGAACAAACTCAACGTCACCACACGAGCTGGCCTTATTCTGCAACTTCCCTCCCCATCGCCCCCGTTGCTTCCATCCTTCTCATCGAATGTAGCATATTCCTGGTCTGACCAGGTCTTAGTGCATGTTGTTCACTGTACTGTGATTATTCTTCCCCCTCTGTCCCCACTCCATTTCTGGGTAACTTCTGTCGTCATTCAGGTCTCAGATTAGACATCCTATGGGGGACACTTCTCTAACAGCCTTCAACAGTTGAGAAAGATATCATGGCTATGTGACCCCTAAGTTCCTTGTGCCTTTCTCCCTTCTCAGAGCTTTTTAATAATTACTCATTTAGTTGACCATAATCTCCTTTATACTATAAATTTTGTGAAGGCAAGAATCGTGTCTCTCATGCCTTCCAGTATCTTCTACTGCCTAGCATTGTTTGATACAAAACTAAAACTAAGCAAATATTTTTTGACTGCATGAATATATAAATTCTTTTTTAAAATTTTTTATGTCTTTATTTTATTTTGAGAGACAGACAGAGAGTGAACAGGGGAGGGGCAGAGAGAGAGGGAGACACAGAATCTGAAGAAGGCTCCAGGCTCTGAGCTATTAGCATAGAGCCCTCTGTGGGGCTTGAACCCATGGACTATAAGATCATGACCTGATCTGAAATCGGATGCCTAAGCAACTGAGCCACCCAGGCGCCCCAGTATATAAATTCTTAAAGAGATCAAGCTATGCTCCTCAGTTGACATCTGATACTCCACCATTCAAAAATAACTTGCTCAAAATCTACATCCATTAAACTGCAGCTACTTCCGAAAGTGCAGGAGACAGCCTGCGGTCATGGATGCACACAGATCTGAGGGAAATATGTAGTGTCCTGAGCTTGAGGAAGAACCATCACCACCGCCTGTTTCTGCCAGTTCACATGGAACCTGGACTATAACGCTACTGAATACTAGTCAGGACTTGCTTTGTTACAACTAAAATAAACTGAATTCAAAATGGCATAAGTAGGGGCACCTAGGTGGCTCAGTTGGTTAAGCATCTGACTTTGGCTCAAGCCATGATCACGCAAATCACGGGTTCAAGCCCCACAGCAGGCTCTCTGCTGTCATCACAGAGCCTGCTTCAGAGCCTCTCTCTGCCCCCTTCAAAAATAAATTTTAAAAATTTTAGTGGCCTAAGTAAATAGGAAGTAATAAAGGAAGGAACAGCGGAGGGAGGTGAAGAGGGAGGGAGGGAGGAAGGAAACTACATTACAAAATGGAGCTTGCCTCTTTCCCAACTTCTTCCAAGAATTCCACCAGCCCCAGGAATCTCCATCTAGCTATCCATCCACCTATTGGTCCCTTTCTTGCCTTAACCTTCCCGTCCCTTGCTTCCCAGGGAGAAGGACTTCCACAGGGATTTCTGCAGACCCTTTCAGCACTCTGTCAATGCCCATACATACATTCCCTAAGAAAGATCAGCTGGCAGACTTCTGTTAGGTGCCTATCTCGGGCCAATCCCTGGAGAGAGGAAAATGGGGCATTATGGTAGGTTACAACTACAATTTTTTTTATCAAGTAAAACCTCCAACAGAGTATCTATAAAGACTAGAAATACATTATCATCAAAAACATATCCAATCTGTAATAAAAATTAAATAATATTATCTGTGTTTTCAGGCTTTATATAAGACTTCATAGACTAGAAACTAGGGAGTTGTGCCTTTAAATAATGTTAATTGTTGGGGCCCCTGCGTGGCTCAATCAGTTAAGCATCTGACTTCGGTCAGGTCGGTTCTCACAGTTCTCACAGTTCTCACAGTTCTCACAGTTCATGGGTTCGAGCCCCGTGTCAGGCTCTGTGCTGAACGTTTGCCCAGAGTGTGGAGCCTGCTTCAGATTCTGTGCTTCCTTCTCTCTCTGCCCCTCCTCTGCTTGCGCTCTGTCTCACTCTCTCAAAAATAAATAAATGTAAAAAAATTTTTTTAATAAATAAATAATGTTCATTGTCTAAGTAAAGGTCAAGATTTTTGTTGTTGTTGTTGTTACTTTTTTCTAGCTTGATCCTTGTTTCTGGAAGACAGCAGCTTTCAGAATCAGATGGAAGTCATCGCCGAGTCTGGGACTCTTCAGGCTATCAGCAATTAAACCTGTGGCAACATGTGGTCATATTAGAAAGGAATATTTTTTAATGGTTAAGTCGCAGAACAGTGAAGTTTCAGAGTATTTTGTCGTCTTGTGACTTGTCCTCACTACACTGAATTAGTGCTTTAGAGAACCATTCTTGGGTGGCTCGGTTGGTTGGGTATTCAGCTTTGGCTTAGGTCATGATCTCTGAGACCCAATTTGAGCTCTGCTGACGGTTCAGAGCTGAGGCCTGCTTGCGATTCTGTGTCTCCCTCTCTCTCTGCCTTTCTTCTGCGCATGCTTTGTGTGTGTCTCTTTCTCAAAGTAATGAACATTGAAAAAATTAAAAAGAAAGAAAATCATTCTTACTCAATCCTCACAGTCTTCTGTAAGAAATTCCTGGGGTGCCTAGGTGGCTCACCTGGTTAAGCCTCCGACTTCGGCTTGGGCCATGATCATACCATTCGTGGGTTTGAGCCCCGCATCCGGCTCTGTGCTGACAGCTCAGAGCCTGGAGTCTGCTTCGGATTCTGTGTCTCCCTCTCTCTCGGACCCTCCCCTGCTAGCACTGTCTCTCTCTCTCTCAAAACTGAATAAAACATTAAAAAATTTTAAAAAAAGGAAATTCTAATATGTAAGCTTAGTGCAGTAGGTAAGCAATGGCTATAGACTGCTCTTGGATTAAATGGTAAAAATAAACTAGGGCCGCATGAACAAGACTTAAGAAGATCATTTGCTTTGGTAACTAAATTCCAAGGGAATAGCCACCTGGACCATCTAGTTCCAGAACTGTTTTATGTTTTCAATCCAGCATAACACTCCTGACAACAGGAAAATCGCTTCATATGTGAAGTGTTATAAGAGATGCTGCAAAAATGAAACATGGCTCATTTAAACAAAATAAGAAATACTGATAAAATGGCTGATAAACATAATTTTCATGTAAAACTTCCAATCAAGTTGAAACTTGATTTCTTAAAGGTTTTGTGCATGAGGGTCCCTTTTCTCCATGTCCTTGCCAGTGTTTGTTATCCCTTGTCTTTTTAATAACAGCCATTCTGACAGGTGTGAGGTGACACCTCATTGTGGTCTTGATGTGCATTTCCCTGATGGTTAGTGATGGTGAGCATCTTTCCATGTACCCATCAGCCATCTATATGTCTTCTTTGGTAAGATGTCCATTCAGGTCCTCTGCCCATTTCATAATTGGATTATTTGGTTTTTTGGTGTTGAGTTTGTATGATTTCTCTATATATTTTTAATGTTAACCCCTTATTACATATATCATTTGTGAATACCTTCTCCCATTCACTAGGCTACCTTTTCATTTTGTTGATGGTTTCCTTGGCGATGCAAAAGCTTTTTAGTCTGCTAGAGTCCCATTTGCTTATTTTTGCTTTTGTTTCCTTTGCCAGGGGAGACATATCCAGTAGAAAAGTTTCTTCACAGTTGAACTCTACCAAATATTTAAAGGAGAGTTAATACCTGTATTTCTCAAACTCTTCCAAAAAAATTAAAGAGAAGAGAAAGCTTACAAACACATTTTACATGGCCAGCATTACCCTGATACCAAAAACAGACAAAAATGCAACAACAAGAGAAAATTACAGGTCAATATACCTAATTAATATAGATGAGATAATCCTCAACAAAATATTAGCACACTGAATCCTTGATGAAGAAAATTTTAAAAGACACAAATAAATGGAAAGATATTTAAAGGGTTGATTATATGATTATATTGATTATATCAAGTGGGATTTATTCCAGGGATGCAAGGATGGTTCAACATCTGCAAATCAATCAGCATAATACATCACATTAAGAAAATACAAGATAAAAGACACTGATGAAAAAAACTGAAAAAGACACAAAGAAATGGAAAGATATGGAAGTGCTCATGGACTGGAAGAACATTGCTAAAATGTCCATATTACCTAAGTCAATCTATATATTCCATGTCATATCTATTGAAATTTCAATAGTATACTTCACAGAACTAGAACAAATCAAAAATTTTCATGCAACTACAAAAGATCCTGAGTAGTCAAACCAATCTTGAAAAAGAAGAAAACTAAAGATATCACTCTTCCTGATTTCAAACTATACCTCAAAGCTATAGTAATCAAAACTGTCTGGTTTTGATATAACCAATGGAACAGAAATTGAGAGCCCAGAAGCACATTTATAGATACAAAGAACAGACTACTGGTTACCAAGAGGGGGGTCAACTGTATGGTGCTGGATGGTAATGGCATTTGTGGGGATGATTACTTTGAGGTGGACACAGATGTCAAATCATAAAACTGTACACCTGAAAAGTATATATTAAAAACAAGAACAAAATGAACTTAATATTTCTGAGCTAAATCCCACCTGACAATGTATAATCCTTTTTGTATCATAATTGATTTGGTTTGCTAGTATTTTCTTATGAATTTGTGCATAATACTCATCAGGAATATTAATCTGTAGTTTTTCTTTATTT
This sequence comes from Suricata suricatta, assembly GCF_006229205.1. Taxonomy (NCBI): domain Eukaryota; kingdom Metazoa; phylum Chordata; class Mammalia; order Carnivora; family Herpestidae; genus Suricata; species Suricata suricatta. The sequence goes on from NC_043700.1 coordinate 59,478,985, forward strand.
TGATGTTATTGTCTGGTTTCGGAATCCAGGTAGTTCTGGTCTAACAGAACGCATGTTAATGGAGTTTTATACACTGCTGTTCTCTCTCTCTCTCTCTCTCTGTCTCTCTCTCTCTCTCTCTCTCTTTCTCTTTTCCTCTCTGTCTCAATTTATTTATCAGGTCACTGCCAAGTGTTTCCATTGAGTTGGGTCCACAATGATTGATTAAACATTCATCCACTTAATAAATATTTACAATGAAATCATTTTTTAAGAAGCGTTTGTCAGTGTATTCTGGTTTCAGTCCAAAATGGTTGTATTTTAATTTTATTTAGCATTCCTAGAACACCCAGACTTTGTGTAAGAACTGGGATGGCTACTATGGGTAAGATCAACACTTTGACAATCCCTGCGTGTACTGGGAGATACAGACCAGCCCACGTCCAGTGTGCTAAGATCTGTGATAGGAGAAGTCACAGTCAAGTGTTGTAAAAGTACTTCAGAGAAGTACCCATGTCTGACCAGAAGAGAAGAGGTTAGAAAATGATCATCAGAAATGAGTAGCAGTTGAACAGAAGAGGTGAGGGTATTTCTAGATACTGAGGAGGCCATGGATCAGGTGGACATGAGGCTGAGAACAGATGGAATCTGTGAAAGGTTACCTCCTGAACCATCGATCCTAAGCCTCTTTCCAGAATTGATTCCCAGAATGAATCTGGGCATCAAGATATATTTTTCCCCAGAGATTGAAACAGTCTTCTCTGGAGAAACTGAACCCAACCTACAGAAAAAGATTCTGGCTGAAAAGATTCACTTTCTGCCTAGTTATCTAAAATGGTTTCACAATCATATTTGCAAATTCTTCATCTCCCCCCGACCCCAGGAACTTGGAACTTTCAAAGTGCATTTAAAGCTATTAGGCACTTGATTAAATATATCCTCCTGTCTCCTGGGATTCAATTCTCAATCCTAGCAGGGCAATCTTGCTCCTTTTTCCAACTATGGATCATCTTCCCTTGATAAGGATGTATAAGAGCTGAGTAGTTCCAACGGCTACTCTGTATGCTAACGGTGCGTCATCTACTCACGTAGATGCCAATGCCCTATTCTTACTTCTTACTCTCTACTTCTTCTGTTACTAGCAGATGAATTATTTTATAGCAAAAGAAAGCTCGCTGCATCTTCACAGGGTACAAGAAGGCTCATTCAGATCTGCAAAAAGGTTAAACAAAATTTAAAATTTTCTTTATAAGGTGGACACAGTCTTTTGCCAACTCAACAGACATGCATGCCCTCTAAACGTATCAAGCTGCATACTCCGTAGGAATCTACATTAATGAAGTCAAATTCTAAGCTGCCAAAGCATTAAAGTGTGGCCAGACTTTGACCGATGTAGGCAGCCCCGATGCAGAGGTTCACCTTTGCCGTGTGCTTCAAGGGGCGCCCCCCTTTGCCCTCTCGTCTCTCCCCACCATTTGCCATTATTACTTAAGACTTTCTCAGTTGATCATTAAAATGGCAGCATGATTGCCAAATCCTACATTAAGATGCTGTTACGTGCTCTCCTCTTCTTTTAATCAGTAGATATTTCTTAAACTCCTGTAATATAGGAGGCATCCATCACATCAGATAAACAAAGGATGGGGGGAGGGCAATACAGAAAATAGGACAGAAAATCCCAGCTCTACAGGCACGGTAGCCGCTCATGACCTGCATGCCTTTGACCATATTGATAACCCTCAGTGGGCCTCTGTTTCAGGGTGAGAGATTAGCATGAGCAAAGGTACAGAAGCACATACTGCAAAATAGGGAACTTTGGCTAAAAAGAGGTAGCAACACATTGTAGCCTGTGCTGAGTGACAGAGGACCTACAGTGGGAAGAATGGGGAGATTGCTGTCACCTGAAGTGGGAATAAGACCTACCTAATCTTCACAAAGCTCCTATGAATTATTATTATCTTCATTTTGTAGATGAGGAATTGGGTTTAGAGGAAGAGGAGAAGGCTTTCCAGGAAGTGAAATCAGTTACCCTGGAGCAAAGGAGTGAGACCTGCTGTTTGGGCATCTGTGGCTTTGTCTTTCCTGTTACCGTCCTGCAGTGCTGGGTTCAGTCCCCGTGAGCGAGCAGCTCCTGTGTACTTATCCTGTGCTTCTCCTCTCACCGGCCCTTTCCTGTCCGTACACGGTGAGCATGCATCTGCCCCCTGAGTTTTGCTTATTTTCCTAGTAGTTTTAAGGTAATTTCATTTATTGCATTGTGGTCTCCCACACCCCCTTCCTCTTGACATGTAGACTTCAACAGTACCCTAAAGACATTTCAAATGGTCCTCCAGTGATTTTTATGGAAGAATGTCAGCATTTGACAGTCCCCTGCCATTCATGTGACCGATGGCACATCACTCTTCTAAATATTGGCAGAGATGATAATCTTTTGGAAGAGTGGATTAGGAGCTAAATCCTCAGAGATGAACATACAACCCTCTGACCCGTTGGCTCATGAATGGTTTATACAGTCTTTCTCCAGCTGGGGTCATATGGGACTTGAACATGGATTTAACAGCCCTGGGCTTTACGTAAGAGCCTAAGAACCGGGAGATGCAGGACAGGGGAGGTCTTGGGACATACTGCAAACCCAGGCTTTTTTAAAGGTCTAAATGTCTTTCACCAGAATATGTAGAAGAGTAAAATACTAGTTCATTGTGATAACATAGATGTAACTCTAACATTCATTTTGCTACAATATTAACCTTAAGCTTTCAAATTACCAATTCATTACCACTACCTTTACTTTTGGGAAAATCCAAAATAGACAACCCAAGAAACAGAAGATTTTGTTATTTTCTGGAGTAGAAGAGCTATGTATTGTATTTGTACTCTAGTCTTCATATTTGTTTCATTTTCGTATCACTGTTAAGTGCCAACAGAGAAGAGATAGTGTGCTAACAGAGAGGAGGTAGTTTAATCCAGGGAATTTTAAGAGGTTTGGCCAGTATATCATATTAAAATATATTTGTATGAAAGTCCTGGGCATGAGCCTTGCTTTCTCGGAAGCTACTGGTTTAGAACTTTCTTCTCCAAAGACTATACACAGTGACAAAGGAAAATTTTGGAGACCCATCCCCTGAGATTTTTACAGAAGATGCAAGTCTCCAGCGCAGTGAACAGAGTAGGCACAAGCATGGCTTCTGAAGTCAAAGGCTAGCCCTGTGATCTTGAGTCACTTGACCTCTCCGACAATGCCCTCATACAGAAATGGAGAGAATGGCATTTGCCTCAGAGACTCATTCATTCTGCTCATGACAAAAGTCAAGGTATACACTAAGTGCTCAGTAAGTTAACTAGCATGAAAAGAATGAATCAAGTGAACCAAGTTGTTTAGCACCATTTCCAACAGTAGGTGTCACCCTCCCCCCACCTACAGAGTCATCCTTCACTAATGAAGCCGTCTATGCGTCCCATGAGTATTAAAGAGCAAAAGGTAGAGAATAAAAATTCCTATAGATATCTAAACAGCACACCCACACCCACACAGGAAGGGGAAGCGATAGAAAGAATGAAAAGGGTCATATGGACTAGGTACAAATGAGAAAATGTAGTCAGTTCAACTTCCTGAATCCTTATTTGAATCTCCTTACTGTAGGTTTTCAAAAGAAGGAAAAGAAACTTACCAGAAAATGGCTCCATATTAAAAATAACAATTTGATAGAATTATCAACTCTTGAGTTGGAATCTAGGTATGAGATTAAATCAGCTCTTTTGGAGTTTAGCTCTATTCTTCTGCCTGCACAGAAAACAGACATCTTCAAAGCAGAGAAAAGAGTTCTCTCAATATCCTCCACCTTATTAGCTCAATGGGATTGCCCACAACCATAGCCTTATAAATACGTCGTGAAACTGCCAAAAAAGTTCAGCAAATGAGGCACTTAAAGAAGTAGAATTATTCCTTTTATTGTAAAACTTAATAATTTAATGGTTTCTGTACTTTTCCTTATAAGCATAAAAAATGACAACTGATGCTCAAAATTGGAAACCAGATAATCAGACCAAAAAAATCACATTTATTTTAATAGTTGAAAGTGCAAATACAGCAAGTCAGTCCACAATGTTCCAAGATACAATTACTTGATCTACAAAAATGAGAGGGTAAACAGGAGAAATAAAGCTCAATTCTTTTAAAAATTCAAGTAACCCGAAAACCTTTAGACTAAAATATTCCACTTATAATTCAGAAATGCCTTCATTAATGGATACCAGAAGTATTCTGCAATCCAAAAGGATTTCTCAAAGAGAGAGCGTCACCCCACACGGGTCAGCGGAGGAGGCCAAGAGCGGAGGTCCTGGGTGCGGGCTCTTCCGGGCTCGCCAGCCTCCCTCACGCTGTCACCTGATGTGGTCCAACCCACGACACTCTGATGTTTAGGCAAATTCTAAAATATGTGTGAAGTTCATTATGAGGCCAACACCCTGCTAAGAGTTTCTGAAATGGCCACCATAGATTTAAAAGATTTTAAAGACCAATTTCCACCTCAGGACTATGGTGTTATGGGGGAAAGACATAGATTATTAATACTTCTTCCATTACTTCAAATCTTTCCATAAGGTTAGCAACGTGGCCTTTGAAACTTCCTCATGAAAACCGTCTTTCAGTATCTATTTACTTATTTCTACACACACAGAACTATGTAGAGTAGAAAAAGTTCCCAGTAGGAAGATAATTAAAGTTCGTTAATGGTCCTTGTACCACTTGGCAGCCAAGACGCATGTTTATTTCTGCTCCGCAGAAGCAATGTTAGCTACTCGCTTCGATTCAGGAAAGTGTATCTTCAGGAAGGTTTAGATGAGATATTTATTTACTCAGTCTTTTTTGCAGCCTTCTTCATCTTTTCAGTGTAGGCAATATATTGAGAGTCTGTTCCAAAAATCCTATCCCACCACGTAAATGTTGAAGCGTAGTTTCCGATGAAGTTCATGTGGTGGAAATCATGATGGCGAGAGCCAGCGTAGAAAGGGATCAGATGTAAAGGGTTGAAAGGAATGTCATAACCGCTGAAATAAAAATGATAAGGATTATGAAGGAAATAAATATCCTTCAGATAACTGACATTTTCATTGATTGTCATCGGCCTGTTAACTGATTCAAGTAACATTCTATGTCACCTAAGTCACTTTATTTCTGACAGGTTTACAAAAGACAAAAGCTCACAGAAAAAGGGTACATATTCTAGAAACCATTTTAAGAAATTAAAATAAAAACCTTGATAGATCTTTGGGACTTAATTTCATATATCGTGGGATCAAAGAGAGGGGTTATAGTTATGAATCTTTACACATAGACTTTCAAGAATTATTTTTCTTTGTTTCAGGGGAGTTTTTTCACCGTTTGTAATGCCCATAAAAGTATGTGTCCTTTAGGAAAAGTTAAAGGAAAGGACCTATCGGAGACTCCTGGGTGGCTCAGTCGGTTAAGTGTCCGACTTTTTATTTCGGCTCAGGTCATGATCTCATGCTTCATGAGATTGAGCCACGCAACGGGTTCTGTGCTGACAGCATGGAGCCTGCTTGGAATTCTTTCTCTCTCAAAATAAAAAAAATATTCTAAAAAATCAAAACATAATGTAACAAACAAGGCTAACATGACCCAAGAGGTAATGAGACATGTAACCTAACAAAAATGGGTGAAGGACAGGGTTGTTCAAAGACGACAGAACACAGAGATCGGTGAGCACACCCAGATGCACAGCCTCGCAAGTCCCTGAAGAAATGCAAATCACTTCACTGAAAACTCTTCTGTTCTCTTAAGGACACAGAGTAAAAAGACTGCGTCTACCTAGCGTGGTGGCGGGTGCACGCTCCTCCTGGGAAGGTAAACAGGGGCACTTTTGGAAGGCAGTTTGGCAGCATCAACCAAAGTTTTATTTCACTTGACCGAGTGATACATGAATATATTCTAACTGTAAAAATGACAACTGCCGAAGACAGGAATATACAAAAATGTCTATCCAATGATTATGTTCTCTTGTTTTAAGTAAAAATACCAAAACTAATTTGTCCTACTCATCTGCTTAGAGAGAGAATCTTAGGACCATGAAAACAAAGATATATTTTATGATACCTTATATCTGAATAGAAACCATAGCTCACCTATGGACATCGATAGTTTCCAACAGACGAAAGGCTACCCATACCCAAAGAAGAATGACATGATCAGTTAAAAGCAGGATTCCAATAAAAAATCCAGTGCCGAGAATCAGCGTTTCCAAGGGATGTGCATATTCAGCTTCCATTCCAAATGGAGCCTAAAAGAAGTAGAGAAGAATGACTCAGTGTGTGGTGACTGTTAATCTTCTACGTCAGCTTAGCTAGGCTGCAGCACCGAAGGTTTGACTGGCCAAACACCAGTCTGGATACCACTGTGAAAGCGCTTTTTTGATATGCCTAACATTTAAATGAGGAGACTTAGAGTAAAGGAGATTATTCTCATTCTCCATAATGCAAGTGCTCTTTATCCAATCAGTTGAAGGCCTTAAAAGCAAAGACTGAGGTTTCTCGAGGAAGAAAGCCTTCTCAAGACTGACATCGAGAAACCCTGCTCATGTTTCCGCCTTGTGGTCTGTCCTACACATTTCAGACTCACCAGGCCCCACAGTCACATGAGCCAATTTTCTAAAATCAGTCTGTGTGTGTGCATCTCCTATTGATTTTGCTTCTCTGGGGAACCATGAGTAATACATATATTCTAATTTATTTATGCACATAGTTTTATAAAATTATATTGTTTCTTTATGTAATGATAATCTAGCTGAAGATACATAAGCAATAGCAGTCATTCTCAATAAAAAGATCTTTTTGTGGGGCACGTGGGTGGCTCAGTCAGTTAAGTGTCCATCTCTTGATTTCAGCTCAGGTCATGACTTCACAGTTCATGAGTTTGAGCCACCCACTGGGCTCTGTGCTGACAGTGCGTGGCCTGCTTGGGATTCTCTCTCCCTTTCTTCTTGCCCCTCCCCTGCTCGTTCATGCTCCCAGGTGCATGCTCTTTCTCTCTCAAAGGTAAGTAAAACAAAGCAAACATCTTTTTTGTTTCTACCAAACGTCAAAAGGTCTAAAGATATCCTCAATAAAAACTTAATAACTGCCTTTAATGGTTTTAGATAAAAACATTAAACAACTTAAACTCTAATTTTGGTTTATGCATTTGAATTTGTTTTGCCCAGAAAGGCACACTTGATTTAGCATCCCATGGAATCAAGATCAGTGTGGGACACACAGACATAACCAGTTTGACCAAGTACATGAAAGCAGTTCTGATCAACTCAGTTTCTGTGGGGGTCAGAATGAGGTGGAGATGTGTCAATCAAACAAGTGAGTAATTGTTTTAGAAGTTTAAAGATGAAGGTTCATGGTTTGGGGATCCAATGTAAATGACCTTACGAGGGCCTTTATTAATCTGCCATGTATGACCTGTGACACGACAGTGCTCTGGCCTCAAAGATGAGAGACTGAACTATTTCATATACCAGTTTTCTTGGGAATTTACAGAACTGGTTGTATGTGTGCATGTGTGGGTATGTGTGTTTTACGGTCTTAACATGTTTATGCCAAAGAAAAGGAAATAAAAACATCACTGACAATTTTTTAAAACCTCAGATTTAAGACAAAGTATTAAAAATAACTCTAACATACCTGAAACTCATGATGCACTTTATGAATGTGTTTGTACAGTCTTTTGTGATGTAAGAGCCTGTGCAGGAAATAGTGCCAGGTGTCCTCAATCATCGCACAGCCCAAGCATCTGACCAGCAGCATATGCCTTTAAGATGAGAATACTGTAATGAGTATAAAATAACGTACTTACGCAATGAGGATAAAATAACGTACTTTTATTTGGGAATACATGAAACCAAATACCCACTAACCACCTACCTTCCTAACTGGATACACTGATCAACAAATTCTCAAAATTGCTACCACGACAATGTGGCTATAGAATACCATCTCAGAAGGGGTAAAGAGGTTGACTGCTGTAGCAATTCTAATTCACTTTTTAAAAATGCACATGTGAGACGCCTGGGTAGCTCAGTCAGTTAAGCGTCCGGTTTCAGCTCAAGTCATGATCTTGCGGTTCGTGGGTTCGAGCCCCATGTCAGGTTCTGTGCTGACAGCTCAGAGCCTGAAGCCTGCTTCAGATTCTGTGTCTCCCTCCTTCTCTGGCCCTCCCCTGCTCACGCTGTCTCTCAAAAATAAATTTAAAAAAATTTTTTTAAATGCACATGTATACGGGCGCCTGTCTGGTTCAGCAGGTAGAACATGTGACTCTTGATCTCCGGGTTGTGAGTCTGAGCCCCATATTGAGCCCACATAGAGGCTACTTAAAAAAAAAAAAACAAACCTGAAATAAATTTCACATGTATAAAATCAGAGTTAAACAAAATCCAAAACTTCTAGAAAAGGAGTAATACTGACGAAGGACTTAATCTGAGATTATTAAAAGTTAAAATCATCACTTTTTTTCCACCAAAGAGAGGGACATAAGTGCAATGGGCAAAAAAAATTTATATACAAATGATCACATACACAACAACTCTTAAACATATATTACAAAGAAAAAGTATACACCCAGATATCGACATGTCTATATTTGGGAACGTCAGGAGCAAACAGCTAAACATAAGTGTTATCTGAACACAAATACTTGTGCTCAGATTATATGTGTGTGTCTATAAGGATACAACTTTTATAACTCTCACAATTATTCTTTTCTTTTTATTCATTTTGGACTTAAAATGTAAGTTTTTCTTGGTTGAAGCCTATGGATCTGTACACACTCATATAAAAGGTGCTACTGAAACCTCTGATGTAAGAAATCACTTCCCAATAAAATATTACATTAAAATATAGAAAGACCAAAAAATTGGGAACATTTGAAGTTTCTACTGTTTATTTTTCTATACTTTATTTACTTCTACAGTTTAGAACAAACAGTAACCAAATGAAGAAAAAAAGATCAAGATTAACGATATTTTAACTAGATAATAAACCATGACTGAGTATCAAAATCAAATCTTTATCTACATACCATCTTGGCATTCTTTCCCAATCATAAGGAATATTAAAATACTCTGTAAAATAGTAAGTCCCACAAATCAAAGGAAGCTGGATACAAAAGTGATTAAAGAGAAGCGTTTTAAAACATTTCCACTGGCGTTCCAATGTTTCTGACTTATCCTAGGGAGAAAAATCACAATATTTAGTATTATGTATCAGTAACTAGACCTGAAAATCAGAGTGAATTCTATTTCTGTAATGTTTCTATGTGACGTTAATTCTACGTTATTTAATTAATCTTATATTACAGTGACTATGTTACAATAAGCAAGAGCCAGGAATCAAAGTACTCTCCCCTTCTAAAAGTCTTGACAACCATGATCACGAGTTCAAACAGGTGAGGAAACTGTTCCCAGAAAAACCCAGGCATAAAGGTCACAAATAAACTGAAAAAACCCCACACCGTGCTGTTCGCACTCTTGGGTCTCGGCTGCCCCCAGAGCCCTCCCTTCTGGTGGCAGGAATTTCAGGGAAGAGATGTGTCATGCTGAGGTCACAGGCGGGTCCTCCCTGCTGCTGCACAGACCACAATGGGAAACCCGGATGACAGAGTTGAAGTGATGCCTCCAGCCATTCAGCGGGACTCAGAAATAAATGTATTTCCAAAATAAGTGGACTTTTGTCACATCCAATGAAGATTTATAACTCTCTGAGCTGGAAGAACTTCAGAAACGAGCCCAGTGGCTCCCAAAGAATGAAGAGCTACTGCCCACAGATGATGATGTTCAGAGATGAAAGTCAAAACGAGAAAAGTGAGATCAATGTAGTAACAATGTTCAAAAAAACCTCACCAGGATATCGACTTGCTAAGCAAGCCATATTTTTTTTAAAATCTAAATTTATTCGATTTAAGGGGCTCCAGTTAGATAAGAAAAGGTGCTTCTGGTTTCACAAAAAGATGGTGATAATATAGAGTAGGTTTTGCTTTGCTTTGAATGTCATTACTGAAAAATCCAGACAGCTGCCAGTCAAACATTAACTAAACCATAACATCCCACGTACAAAAACTACTGGCCAGCAGCAGAAGCCCAAAGAGGTCAGCTACCTCGCCCAGGATCACGTGGGCAGTGACCTGAACCAGGACTTCCTAAAATCTAGGTCTCCAGTTCTGGTCTTAAAATTCTCTTTTTTGTTGTTCTTAAAATTATTTATCTTCCCTAACAAAAAAAGAAAAGACATTCAACTGGCAACCAATCTAGAGTCAGCCTCCAATCTCAGGGCCACCTTACTAGCTAACCAGGTCTGAGAGGCGCGCATGCTCACAACTCCGTTTCCTCAACAATAAAATGAAGGGATTAGATAATTATTAATTGGCTATCTCTACTCTGAGATTATCTGACCTCACTACTCCAAACCTCCACTCTGTGACTGGGGACAAAATAAATTAAAGAGCTTGGCTTGGGCAAATTTTCCCTCAAAAATTCCGTTTAACAAACTTTAAATATCCTAGCTTGAATCTGATACCCTAATTTAGCTGCAGAAATTAATGCACAAATCAGTCAACTATAAAATCACTTGGTTAGGGGCACCTGGGTGGCTCAGTCGTTTGGATGTCCAACTTCGGCTCAGTTGGTTCGTGGGTTTGAGCCAACTGTCTGTGCTGACAGCTCAGAGCCTGGAGCCTGCTTCAGATTCTGTGTCTCCCTCTCTGTCTGCTCCTCCCTTGCTCATGCTAGCTCTCAAAACTAAATAAATGTTAAAAACTTTTTAAAAATCACTTGGTTAAAGTGTACATAAATTAGTTTAAAAGATAATGAACAACGGGGTTCCTGGGTAGCTCAGGGGGTGAGCCTGCTGGGAGTTCTCTCTCTCCTCGCTCTGGCCTTCCCCTTGCTTGCTCGCTCTCAAAATAAACAAACATTAAAAGAAAAAAGGATACTGAATAATCAAAACCTCCCACCTAGTGGAACATCAGGGTTTACCGTATTTTACACTTTATGTGTAACTTCATCCTAATATGAAGGAACACCATTATTAGGACAATCGAATGTTTTCAGTGTATGAATCCCTGAGGAAAGCCGCTAGAGAACCACGAAGCCGTGTGACTTTCTGTGAATCCTCCTCTCACCGGCAGGCTCGCGCACCAACGGGCTCGCGGTCCGTGCTGTCCTCACTGCCGGCAGCTTCTCCCTGTGCCCCCAAGGGTCTCAGGGCCTCTGCCTCCACAGTGCATAAACCTGTAATTAACCGCACTGATTCTGTTGCTTGTTTTTAAATCCTATTTTGTGCAAACTTGGGCTGATTTACCATCACTGTTCATTTTAGTGTCAAACAAGCTCAAAGCAGGGATTTCAATGGTTATGAAACTCAAAGGAAGACAAGACAGTGTGAGGCCATACTACTCGGCCTTCCCATTTCTGTGTAAAGACAGACAATTCCTTGTACTGTCTTCTGCCACCTTTTATTTTAACGTCATTCATAAAGTGCTGACTGAAAAAGGTCTTCCTCTCTCTGGAAGAGTGACCACCTCCGACCAGCGAGTCAACTGCAGAAGGCAGGACAGGGACATTTTGGCCTGGCCAGACATACCAGGAATCAGCCCTATAAACAAATCAAGGGGAGACACGCTTTGGTCAGAATCACCCCAAACATGCATGAGGACTCAAGACATCCAAACGGAACTCTGCCTTTCAAAGTGGGTCCTGTTACAAAAAGTATTTTGGAACTTCGGTCCTTAAGTTAGGGTAAGAGGATACTCCCCTTTGGGCGGGTCCCTTTTCACTTCTTGTCCCTTCTCTCTGTCCTTCCCTCCTTGGGCTCAGAGTCTAGTCGCCTGGTGGCCTGCAGGATCCCCAGGCAGGATCAATGACAGCCCTTGCGTGAGCATGTAAACTGAAACTCACTGGGCGAGACCCTGGGGCTCACAGACCGATGGGAGAATGTGCGCGCTGCCTGCCACCCGACGGGCACCTGGTAAGCGCAGAGTAGTCTCCACACATGAACACTCTCAAAGGTTCTACCAAGACCACATGCCCTTGAGTTTTAGTGTGGCACGGCTTTTTAGAAAAGTACACAGCAAGCATTAGAAACCATCAGGGGTTGGCCCAGTGCTGATTAAACATCTCTGATAAGCTAGTCCAGATTCTTTGCCGGGACCCCTGACACAGTCTAGCTGCCACACTGGCAGAGCTCAGCATTCTCCCTGTGATTGAAACTGAGAAGAGGCATTGTGTATCTCGATGCGTGGTCATGCACGGTGGGACCGCAAGTGCACTGAAACAAACACCCAGAAACTAGGAGCCGCAGGACTTCCTCATTTGGGTGACACGAATGCTGTCCAACCATCACCGTATTACTTAAGGAAAAAACAAGACTTTTAAGAACCCCAATCAAGATCTTAGGGTATTAACATACACTTAGCAGCTGAGACCTCAGGGGTAGGAGTGAATTGCAAATTATCTACAAATGCCCATAACTTTCCTTTCCAGGTAGTTTAAAGATTAAAATTTCTAAGCCCAAATTAGACAAAATGCCACATCTAATGAAAGCACATTTCACAAAATATTCTTGAAACATTAGCAATAATGATCCAGGTCTCTGCTGTCCAATGTGATAGAACTGGAAATGGGTGGCTGTTGAACAGTTTAGATATGGCTAAATTGAGATGCGCTAAATTGAATGTAAAAATACAGTCAATTTCAAAGTCTTATTGTGAGAATAAGAACAAAAAATATTAACTACCTTTAGATTCTAATTACTTGTTAAAATGACAATAGTTTAGACTTAATGTGTTAAAGGAAGTACAACACTAAAGTTAATTTCCTTATTTCTTCATACCGTTTTATGTATTCTATCAGAAAACATAAAATTAGGTATGTTCCTTCATCAACTTTCCATTGGGCAGCCCTGATCTGGAGTCTCTCAAAACCAAGTCAGATTTCCTTGTAAAATATTCAGCATAAATGACAACATTCCATTGCAAGTCTGTCACACTCACCTTCTGAATTTTGTACTTGTTCATGTAAGGTATAAACTGAAACAAAAATCCAGGCACACAGAACAAGAAATAAAGGGCCTCATGAACTATCAAGGACCCCCATGTTGCAATCTGGAACTTTGTATAATTATTCAACATATAGTTCCAAGCATTTTTAAATGGTTCTTGTAGAGGGTTCTCAGGTAAAAGTGAATCTACATACTCCACAGCCAAGGACGCTGAACTAAAGATGCTGATGCTTTCATTTGTTGCCATTTTTCAAATCTCTGCAGAAAGAATTCTGTAAAAATAAATACACAAATAAAGAAATAAACCAAACAGTGAAACTCCAGCAAAGTAAATTTTAAGATGCATCTTCTGATAATTTTAAAAACAACAAATGCTAAGGAAATACCAATCCTCAAATCCTAAACGTGTGATTAAAAAGTCAACTACTGGATCACCATGTCCATTTGCAGATGCTGATTTAAAAGTTAACTTTCAAGAGCAGGATCAAAAAGAACACTGGACAAAGAATTTCAAAGTATCTTTACAGAAACTTTTCAGTGTGGTGTCCTTGGAAAAACTTGTAATTTCAATGAACAATAATGGAGTTCGAGTGTCACTTACAAGCAAGAAAACCTATAAAGAAATCATCTGCCAAATAAGACTACATAAAAACTGAATACTTCTGACTAAGGAATAAATAATTATAAGGAAAGCCAAAGATCAAATGACAAACTGGAAAAAATATTTCCAACACTTATGACAAAAGGCTGCCGTTTGTTTTAGAAAAAGGCTAAAAACACAATAGAAAAATGACAAAGGCCATTCCCAAGGGGTTCATCGAAAAATAAATACAAATGTTCACTAAACAAATATGCAGCTCAGTTCGACTCAAAGAACTACACCCTAAACCAAAAATCTTCAAAAGTTTCGATGTGCTCAGGAGCCAATATTGGTAACGTTAACACTCCGGTGAAACAGGCATCATTATTAGTAGGTCTTTGAAGAAAAATTCACAATATTGTCGCAATTCGAAATAAATATACCCTTTGACCCAGCAATCTTCTCACTCAGGTGTACAATGACAGTCACACGAAGACTGAAGGAAGCATTGCTTATAGCAGCAAAAACAAAGAAAAAAGAAAAACAACATAAATAAGTCCATCAGCAAGAAAGGAATTAAATAAACCCTAAGTCCTTTCATAGGCACTTATACAGCCACTTAAAAAAAACAAGGAAAATGTGTATGTTCTACACAGAAAGAAGTCTAAGGTACAATGTTAAAGGAAACAGCAAGTTGCAGAGTTAATACCCAAAACAAGAGTCCCTGCTTTGTGTTTCTGTGAAAAGGTTAAGCATCTATCTGCACGCACTCACACACACACACACACACACACACACACACACACACACACACACAGAATGTATGGAAGGGTATCCAGGGAACAATTTAGAGTGGTGACCTTTAGGGGAAGAGATCAACAGGTAAAAGACGCACACTCTTGTCCATGAGCACACGTGGCGGGGAGGGGGGGGCAGTGAGGGAGGAGAGGAGAAAAATTCTATGTTCCATTTTATACCTTTTTACAATTATAATTTTCTCATGAATCTACTTTACCTATATAATAAATAAGCATAACAGGTCACCAAATCAAAAAAGAAAAACTTATAAAGAATGTCACTTTCCTAAAAACATTCACTGTTGTTTCTAATTTGCAAATTATGATGGATAACTTTAAAATTAAGCCTCAGAAGCACTTTTTAAAAAATGTTTATTTATTTTTTAGAGAGAGACAGAGTAAGAGTGGAGAAAGGGCAGACAGAGAGGGCAACACAGAATCTGAAGCAGTCTCCAGGCTCTGAGTTGTCAGCACAGAGCCTGACGCGGGGCTTGAACTCATGAGCCATGAGATCATGACCTGAGCCAAAGTCGGATGCTTAACCGACTGAGCCACCCAGGTGCCCCAGAAGCTCACTCTCTCTCTCTCTCTCTTTTTTTAAAACACTTATTTACCTTTGAGACAGAGAGACAGAGCTTGAGTAGGCTAGGGGCAGAGAGAGAGGGAGACACAGAATCCAAGGTAGACTCCAGGCTCTGAGCTGTCAGCCAAGCCCAATGCAGGGCTTGAACTCACAGGCCACAAGATCATGACCTGAGCCAAAGTTGGCCGCTCAACGGACAGCCACCCACGCATCCCAGAAGCACTATTAATGGTGCCCCACTTCCAACGCTGACCTCTCTCTGTTCCTCACAGAGGATACTGGAAAGTTCAGCCAACTTCCTCAGATCTCTGAATTCATTTTGTATCCTTAGTTCTCTTGTGCTCCTCATTCTCAAATGACTTGTACTATGGAACTACGTTTACATTCCGGCCGGTCTAACCTCGACATTGCTCTTTTCTCACTCACCCTCTTGGAGTGACTGGTGTTATCTTCTTATCCTGCCTTAAGAACGTGTCTGTCACTTATCCTTTCTTACCTTTCATCTTTCCCTCTTCACGGAGTCCATTCCCTCAAGTTGAGAAAACACACTCCGATGTTTTCATACTCCTACTCTCACAAGAAAGTCTTCCTTCCTTGTGAAAAGTCCTCCTAACCTGTATCCCCGCCTTCCTCAAGCCAGTGTCCCACTTCCCTTCTTCTCTGAACCAACCGCTTTTTTCTCTAGGGAGAGATCAACAAAAAGCCTTTCCCTGCTTTGCTCTCACCCACACAACTCACTCAACCACTTGCAATCTAGCTCCACTCACACCAAGGTATCTTCAGTCTCCTAACTCACAAGATAAAAGGAGGGCACATCAGATCCAAAGACTCAACCAGGAGACCAGACAGGATACAGCACTTTCTGATTTAGAATGTCTGTGCCACAGCTTTGGAGAAAGGAAGACTTGAGAATTGAGGTTAGTTTCCCAGTAATGCTTTTCCTTACTCTTCTAACTATTCCAGAGTACCTGGGATGATCTAAACGGTTTTAAAAATATGCTGATACATGGCGCTTGGGTGGCTTGGTGGGTTGAGCATCCGGCTTTGGCTCAGGTCACGATCTCACAGTTCGTGAGTTTGAGACCCACGTTGGGCTCTGTGCTGACAGCTTGGAGCCTGGAACCTACTTCAGATTCTGTATCTCTCTCTCTCTCTCTGCCTCTTCCCTGCTCATGCTCTCTCTCTCAAAAATAAACAAACACTAAAAAAAATTCTTTTAAACATGCTGATATCTATACTCTTTCTATCCCTAGCCCTTTCTCTTAAACTCTAGGTTCTGATTATCTGAAACTACTGGCCATCTTCAATTACACAGTTCAGAGGGCCATCAAACTCAACATGCCCAAAAGTTTTACCAACTCCTCCCTGTAACTCTGCCCAAATATTCTATCCTCTTATTTGCTGGGTCGCACCATCATCTACTGTGTCATCTCTGAAACAATGTTCCCGATCTCTCCTCTGCTGCCTAGGTCAAGCCTTCAAACTGGCACCCAACTTAAAGAGACTTGGTGTAATTAACATTCAGAGTTCACTCTCCCAACACAAGAAAGGAGAGTGGATACATACATCTTTGCCAACTGAACAAAACCAAAAAAAAAAAAAAAAAAAAAAAAAAAAAAACCCGCAGGAATTAAAGAGGAGAGGGGAGGGGGAATAAAGAGGGAGTTTCCCTTTCCTTTGCTTGTGCAACCTGATTGACCGGAAGCCTCCTTCATCCTCAGGGGGGAAAACATCGCTATCTGTGGATTCTCTGGGAAACTGAAGTTTGGCTGAGCACGGTGGGCCAGTGGCTGTCGTTTGGCCCATACACCTTAGCTGAGCCCCGAATGCAGCAAGCAGTTCCCTCATTGGCTGGAGTTGCCCAATCTCTAAGCTCGCCCCCTTTAAACACTGCCTTTAAGGTACAATGGCAGGATCTATCTACACAGCGGAGTTAACCCCCTTCTTTAAGAAAATGTCAAGGGGCTGCATCCCTGAAAGATAAAAAACCAAGGCCCTGAGCGAAGCTTAACAGGCCCTGCCAGGCCTTCCCTCTTTACCTCTCTCATCTCCCACCTTTCCGCTGTATTCTCACACTTCACGTGCAAGGGGCACTGCACTCCCTCGTCGGTAATATCCCCCTTCCAACTCCTATTCATCCTTCAGTGACCTCTCTCAGACACCCTTCCCAGCCCCACTACCTCCACTGCACGTCCGCAAGAGATCTCATCTCCCCAGCAGTGCTTCTGCTCTTTGTAAAACTTTCATCCCTCCTTCACCCCGTGAACCATCTCCTAACATATCCCGTCTTCGGATGGCTGTAAAGTCTTAAAGGGCAGGAAACATGCCCCAGCCTAATTTCATCATTTGAGACTTCACACCGCTTTCATCTGTTCCCCGTGCCTTCCGTCCTCACAGCGGGCACTGGCGCCCTGCGAGTGCGCATCGCATCCACGGCCGACCCCGCTCCCCTCAATACCTCGCAGCAGCTGGTCGGAGCCCGCTCGCTCCCCCTTCCTGGCCTACCGGCCTTCCTCAGCCCCCTCACCTGAACAACGGCACGGGAACTGCGGGCCACCGTCACCCAGACTCCACCAGGTGCTGAGGCTCCGGACCCAACCTTGCCGCCCAGAGGGTGGAGCTAAGAGCGCAAGGCGGCTTCTTTTGGCGTCATTGGCTTGCGAGGTCTCCCACCCCGCCTTCTCAGCGCTGTGATTGGTGCTTGCATTAGCCGGAATCGTGTGACTCGCGTGAACAAATCCTTGGCGGTCCCATCCATTGGCTCCGCGAATGGAGTGAGGATAGTGAGACCGAGGCGTCTAGCCAGTAGCCAGCGTCGCAGCGCGCCTGGAGGCGGGGAAGCGCGAAGACGCGTGACGGCGTGAGGGGGAGGGCACTACTACTACGTGGGAGCCGCCGCGCAGTTGCCGTGGCAACCGAGGTTCATGGGGAGTGCTGACCCCGCCCGCGTAGTCCCGGCAAAAGGGTACCCGGAGGCCCTCCGCGCGACTTCAAGATGTAACTTGTGTAGCAGTCCCTTTGCAAAAACCTGGGAAGAAATAGTATAAATAAGTTTTAACATATGTTTTGACTGTTTTGTGTTTACAGACAACCTTGCCTTCCTCTGATCTCCCTTGGATTTAGATCATTCTTCTTCCTTGTTTCCCCAGCCCCAGTGTCTTTTAATAACCCCCTATATATGGAAGATGGAAAATTTCAAACGCAATATATCTCCTGTGATCATCTAGAGAGTTAATTATGATTATCCCTATTTTGCAAATGAGAAAACACGAAGCTCAGAAAAGTTTAGCAAATGGTTTGATTTGGCAGACGGCTGCTGCCCTGGCGTGTTAAGGCGTCAACCTAGCCAGTAAGGTGTGGCCTGAGACAACGCCCACTTGGTGTACGTGATGTAATTCAGGTGTGCGACAGACAGGGACAGAGGGTTTGATGCACTTGCAACTTGTCAGGAGCCCTAACCTCATCTCCGCCATATCTCAACACAAAAGTACTTGTGTTCAAGGCAATAATAGTAATGTGTACAGATGGTATAGTAACATAGGAATTTAAACTGAACAGGGCCTTCTAAAAATTCGCACAAAGGCACCATATTGGCTAGATGAAGGCACTTGCTATTCTGTAGCTTCTGGGGAAAGGATGCTGTTGTTTCTCTCAGGGCCATGCTCAAACTGTTCCTTCTGCCTGAAGTACTCCGCCCTCTCGTCCCCTTCCCATAGTAAGGGTACTATCTGCGTGAGGAAGTCCACTCTTGGGGGATGGCTCTCAATAGGTTCAGTGACTCTTGACTACCAACTACATTTTCTGGGAAGTATCAGGACAATGAGGTCAAATCAAACGAAAAGAAATTGAATCTGGCCTTTTGTTGGTTGGAACCCTTTAGGACGCTGGTGCAGGCAGGTGAATGGTGTCCTGGAATGGGTGCTGGGGTGTAGCACCCAAATCCCCCTCTTCAGGACTGAAGCAGGCATTTAGCTTCTGTGTTAGGAAGGAGAGCCACCTCTACCCACTGGCACACACCCTTTCCGGGGGGCAACCTGAGTCCAGTGACTGGGTGATGTTGCAGTACCAAAGCCCATCCCCTCACCCTAATTTAGGACTACTTTGCTGGGCCAACCCAGCTCCAGTGCTCCCCCTCGTTTTGGCTGAGGTTGTGGCTGTGACTTACCAGGCTTGCTCAATTAGCAGTGTGCTCTTGGATAACTTCTGAAAGTTTTGTCTGGTACCTCTGTAAAATGAATAGTACAATAATACCTACATCTCATTTGCACAGTATCTGGAATACAGGAAGTGCTCAGTAAAGTGCCTAGTGATCATTTCAAATCATATCTACCACAGTAGATAGCTTTTCTAAATCAGAGCAGGTGTATGTATTGGAGAGTTCAGATTATTATTTTAAATCGTACAGCTGAAAGGAAATACAGATATGGCAGCCCAACTCACTTACTCCCCTACAGTGAAGAAATGGGACCGTCAGAGAACAGCAACAAAAGCGTAATCTAGCAAGGGCCTTCTGTATTTCAATCATATTAACACACTTCATTTCTTTCAAATCCCACAATAACCTTGTGACCAGACACAATTGTTGCCATTTTAGAGAAGACAAAATAAGAGTCAGAGGTTAAGTAGTGTTGTTTAAAGTCACAGCAAGCAGCTGTTGAAGAGGGATATAAATTTAGAGGCTTCTTCTGATTCTTATGCCCATGCGTTTTTCAATACACGTTAGAGTCACGAAGCCAGGGTTGGAACCCCAGTCTTGATTCAAAAGTGTGATTCCACTCTCCCATGAACTCTCCTCTTCAAATGAGGCACTGGCAGCCATATAAGTGAGTAGGAGGCAATCTCAAGATCATATTGAAACAAAGTCAGGCTTAATACGTTGCTGTATATTATGTTACCCTTGTATCTAATAAAATAAGAAGTCTCATGACTCAGGGCGCCTGGACAGCTCAAGCAGTTGAGCATCTGGCTCTTGGTTTCAGCTCAGGTCATGATCTCATGGTTCGTGGGATGGGGCTCTGTGCTGACAGTGCAGAGCCTGCTTGGAATTCTTTCTCCCACTCTCTCTGCTCCTTCCCCTTCTCCCTCCATCTCTCTCTCTCAAAGTAAATAAGCTTATAACTCATCAGCAGCTAAGATTATGAATACCTAGGCCCTTATGCTCTAGGAGATGATAATAAAAACCAGGACTCATATGCCAGAGTCCATAAGGAAGAGGAAGGGAAGTCAAAGTCTCCTAGCAGTATGCACACCATCCACCCGTACCCTCGGCCCCAGTGCATTTGGCCAAGAAGGCATAGATCAAAGCGAAGCAGGCAGTAGAGTTGTTTCCCAGTGCAGATACTCAAATCTAGTCTTGAACTCTGCTCAAACCTGGTGCTGTTTCCTTGGCAGGATTTCTAATATGCCTTTCTGTCTTAAATTCTGACCTTTTTTGTACAAAAATAGGACACACCAGAAAGGCTCTTATGTACCCTTTTAAAAAGAAGGGGGCGTTCCAAACTGGAAAGACAAAGAGGTATGGGGGTACAGGGTATGTCCAATGCCTCTGAAAACAGAGTCATGCATCCACCTACTAACAAAACTTGGCAAAACTACTTTATAGTATAGCTATTAATGCTTCAAAGGAAGTAAAGACAAAGTGGTGTTTGACATGCTAAGTATTTAAGTGTCTGTTACCTTAATAGATTGCATTTTAAGAAAAGCTTAAACATTTATGTTTTAGTAAGTCTTTATTTGATAATTCACAGAAAGTTTCATAGGACATTAGTGTTTCGAAGAGCTCAGGAAAGATAATGACACATCTTCCTTGATGCCCTGTCAGAAACAGCTAATAGTTCTAGGTTCCCTAGATTCTCAACATGTTTGTTGACCATGAATGTGCTTGGAGCCACGCTAATGCAGACATTCACTTTTTCCTAAGGTAAGCAGAGGCTTTTTCTTTTTCTGGTTAGGTTCTTTTTATTTCCATTTATAATTGGAACTCAAGTAAGTATTAAATATGGTTCTATGTTTAAATTCCAGTACTCTCTATTAAACTAAATGGAAATTTTATCATAGGTATAATTCTTCCCTCTTGATTATCAATTGTTCTGGCTAAGCTTCTGTTCATGCTAACCTTTTAAATTCCTCTTCCGAGGCACAGCCACCATATCCCATTACACCTTCTCCGGCCCCTCCCCTCCCCTCCCTGCCCCTCCCCTCCCCTCCCTGCTGCACCCCATCAGGGGGCCACAGCCTCAGCCATCCATCTCACTCCCCGACTCCCATTCCTTCAGTTCCTGTCATTTAGTATCAAAATCACAATTTACTTCTCCATTGCTTTAGAGCAGATATTTTTTCTTTTTCATCATTGCTCTTTGTCTTATTGTTCTAGATTAGGGGACAGAGGAATATAAAACTTTAAATTTCACCAATACTTGGGAGACTTTTCCCTGATGGCTGAGGTAACTTTTTCTTGGATAACAATTTTCAATGACTTCAGTTACTGATAGCAGACTTGCCTTATAGGTTACTTTGGTATCAACTTAAAAATACTGATTTGTGAAGTTACAGAAAATGCAAACTTTAAAAAAGAACAGAAAAATGAAGCGGGCAACTTTCTTAGTATGAAACTAAATAGATACAAATCAAGGACAATGTGAAACAAATAATATACAAACTTTTATTCAAAGATATCCAAGAAAGACATGTTTTGGTCATTTTAAAGTGAGATTAATTGAAGATCTGAGAAAAATTGTATTTGATCAACGCACATGGCTACTCACAGAAAGTTCTCTCTTCTGTTAATAGCAGCTAAATTTATACACACAGAAAAAATTCTTAAGACCATGCAAATTCAGTTGAATTCCATACATTCATTATATTCATCAAAAACCTGCAGTAATATTCATGCCAGAGAGTTACTTTAAGAAAAAAAAAATTAAAAATACACACCAAAACATGACCAAGATTAAACTAAAGAAAATAATAAATAAGCATCATTTCTATTTTATTTAAAAAAGTTTGGCATCACACATAGTCAAGTGTGTTACACCATGTCCATTCCTCAGAAGTGGCATTTTAAAGTGTTAAGCATTGTTAAATATCAAAAAATACAACTCTGTTTTACAATGTAGTACTGGCATAATTCAAAGTACTGTGCCAATTATAAATAGTATAATCAAGTTTCAAACATCTTTTCAAACATATTTAAAGGAAAGCATATAGACACACATTATATGCACACAATTTATTATACTCATGTAATCAAAGATATTTTATAAAAGCAAACCGTTTTATCCCTCACCTAGTTTGTGTACTTACATAGATTTTAATACCTGTTCAAAGATTTTCAGTTCCTGTGTATACAGATTTTCAGGAGAAAGAATAAAGATAAAATTTAATTCTACAAGAACACACATTATTTTATCTTCCTTCACAAAATAATCCATAGTCATTCAAGGTTGGTAAGAAATAGTCTTTAAGAAAGCAACTGTTGTCTAAAGACTACAGAGTAAGTACTGCAGTCAGGTTTCTTATTAACATTCAGTCAGCCGCTGCTCATTGCAGAAAAAGCCTATGCGGTGCTTCTACCAAAAATAATCTTCAGTGTCTGAGGCCTCTCAGGGCAGCCGATCGTAGCTTCTGCTGAGACGTAAAGTGCAGCCACAAGTGGAGAAGTGCTAAGCTCTGAGTCACTTCAGAAATACTTGGTGAAGCCTGTCTCTCTTATATAAATATGCCAGCAATGTCCTTCAGGCTCATAGTGGTTTATCAATAACTGTGACCCCTGAGCAAAGACACGGAGAAATAAAACAGAAGTCACAGGCCACATTCCAGACCTCTGAGAAAGCAGCGAATTCTTTCTTATAAAACCAACAGGGACTGGACAAATCATGGTGGTTCAAGGTCTCTTGCTTAAACTTTATTTAATACTACTATCATTTTAATCTAAATGACAGTTCAATCTCTGTTCCATCTGATTTTCAATCCAGAACTAACCTTTTGTTCTTTGTGGCTATAATTAAGTGAAAATAATTTTATTCAGGAAATATCAAAATCCACCTGACACTTAAAGGGACACAAGAAACTTTTGGGGGTGATGGATATTTTCATTATCTTGATTGTGATGAGGGGCTCAGGGGTATATACACATGTCAAAAGCAATAAAATTCTACATTTTAAATATATGCTATTTATTCTATGTTCTTTATATCTCAATAAAGCTATTAAAAAAATTCACCTAATTTTGAGCCGTGTTATTCCGGAATCCTACTATACATAGTTCTTCTATTGGGTGTTTGGATGACACATAAACAACAGTGATGGTTAATTAGTACAAACTTCTTTTCTCTCCACTATTGGGTTAATATCAGAATGAATATTAGAATTTAAAGCACTATACATACATATCTATCATCAGAATAATATGCAACATACAATTTTAAAGACTCATCATTATATTTATTAAAGATTACCATCATTTCTCTTACTAAGAGAATGGACCAAAAATGGTGATTTTAAGTAAGAAAAATTATTCCACAGTCTCACTACGGTACTATCACACAGCACCCTGCCAGGGGAAATGCTCCTGTGGTCCTATTTCTTGGATACTAGTGGCCATATTTCCTGGATAGCTGAGTAATTAAAGCCTTGCCACAAAGTGAACTCCTCTCTACTGTATATAGATTTTAGCCACATTAAAGTTTATTTTACAGTTCTACACTGTAAAAGTTTGGGATTTTGAATTCAAATGACTATAGAATGACAAAAGAATACCAGTGCTTTATATTTTAAAATCTATACATCCAATACTAATTATTTTGAGAATAAGAACTATACTTTAGAAAATTCTTCTTAAAGCATTCTTAATATAAAACTCAAGATGACTGGGCGATCATTACCTGCGTAACTTCTCCCCGTGCTCATACACGACGACACAACTGTCCATTTATCGGTCGTCGGGTTATAATATTCTACTGACGCCAAGTTACAGGAACCATCATCCCCTCCAACTACATATAACAGACCGTTAACCGCACAAACGCCTTTAAAAAATTATGGAGAGAGAAAAACAATTAATTTTAAAACTTTGGGGAAATAGAAATATCTCTAAATGAGATGAGGTGTTCAAAGACACTTATTTCCTTGTAAAAAGGCAAGAGATGGTGAACATGAAAACAATTCCTTCTGTGTTTCAGAGGTGAACACCACTTCCGAGCTCTTACTCATGCCATTTAGGCAGTAGCTGCTCATACAGGCATTGTTTCAGTCAAACTTCACCATAACCTGACTTTATGAGTCAGAGATAATTTTCATTCTTATTTTATTAAAGAAAAACTAAAGGTCAAAAAGTTCAGTTAACTCTCCCAAAGTCAGCTTCTTAGGGAATCCTGAAGAAAAAACATATTGGTAGAAGATAAAAATGATTTTGAATTCGGAAATTATACTGAATGGTTAGCTATTTCATCTCCTGTAGAAGGAGAAAACAGTAATACTTATTTATTACTAGAATAATTCTTTTTTTCTGGAAAGTTTCAAAACATCTAGAAAAGCATATATAAAAAAAGATCACCTCTAATTCTGTACTACTTAGAAATAATGACCAGTGAAATCTGATCTCTACTCTGGCATAATAAATTTACAGCAATACTAGTAAAACTCTAAATACAAATCAATATACATTTCGCAGTTGTAAGCCAGACAGATACCTGCATTTCTTCTGCACATGTTCATATCTGCAACCTGCCTCCATGTATTGTTGGCGGGATCATACACTTCAACACTTTTTCGTACTAAAGGACCATCATGACCCCCTACAGCATACAGTAAATTGTTTAACACGCCAACACCTATAAAACACAAAGAACCAAACTAGAGCAAAGCAAAAGGGACAAAAAATTTAGAACATACTAGGGTTTATACAAATGACTTGTAAAAGTAAGTCAATATTAAAGCATACAATCTAAGAAATGAATATGAATAGAATTGACAAATGAGAATCCCAATAAGAACTATTATTCTAAAAGAGGGATGGCAAATAGAATAAAAATTAAAAAAAAAAAAACCACAGAGAGGCAAGTCCTTTAACATAATCCTTTCTAAAAGAACTTTCATGGTATAAGCAAACTGGCATTAAAGCACAAAATCTATAAGAAATGTTTATGAAGAGACTTCATTATTAAGTTTAAGAAGCACTCAAAAACTAAAAGAAATGCCAAATAATATAAATAATTAAATGAAACAGAAAAGAAGCCTTTAATATAGCACTGAAGAACTTTACAAAGTGATATTTAAGTATGGCTACCACCACTACCTGCATAATTCAAAAGACATTTGACAGTGGCATTAACATCAGTATATATATTTTCTGATGGCATAAAGAGATGCTGATGAATCACTTCACTTAAAACTCTTTTCCATCATTTCTGTGCTTCAATCGCTACAGGAGTTTCTTACGTACCAGCTCCACTCCGTCTGGTGCTCATTTCTGCTATATAGGTCCACTCATTCGTGGTAGCATTATAGCATTCTACGGTGCTAAGACACTGGCGTGACGCTCCATCATACCCTCCTACAGCGTAGAGCAAACCTAAACACGGAACCACAAAGAAAGCCAAATTCATAAAAAGCTATTTTTTCAAGTCATAAAGTATTTTCCTCCACAGTAGCAGTTTCCCCTTTGTTACTCATTTTTGTAAATTATGAGATCTTGCCTAATGGTGATAGTGGGGTGACCAAACCACATTATGCAGATCATATATGATGACACGAATTTAACATTTTCATCAATAAATCTGACTATTAAACAGAAAGTACACTCATTACGTCTTTGGAGAACATCATTTGGTAAGTGAACAACATCCTGGAAAACAGAATTAAATATAGTCGTCTTAGTAACTTGAGAAAACAATTAAATCAAGAATCAGTACCAATATGCAATAGAATATTATTTGGCAATAAAAAGAAATGAGGTACTAGTAAATGTTACAGCGTAGATGAACCTTGAAAACATTATGCTGAATCAAAGAAAGCAGTCACCAAAGACCACATACTATATGACTTCATTAATATGACATGTCCAAAAATGGGAACTTTATCTAGAGACAGAAAGTAGAGTAGTGGCTGCCGAGATCTCTGGGGGATGGAGTGACAGCTCAGGGGAGTGAGGCTGCTTCCCAGGTTAATAAAGATGTTCTAAAGTGAACCGTAGTGATGGATGCACACTGAACTGTATACTTTAGATGGGTGAAGTGTTTGGTATATGAGTTATATCACAATAAAGCTGTTTAAAAATAAAAACAAACTTAGTGCAAAGAATTATACCCACAATGGGAGGGAGTGAGAACCCACAGATCTGCCCAAGCAAATAAAATAAAAATCACACCAACACCAAAAAAACAATACTTATAGTCTTCCTTAAGTTCTGTTGGTAGACAAAGTAAAATATAAATAAATAACTATGGCAATCCATCCTCTTAAATGAGAAACAGCCTTTCTCTAGAATTAAAATTTTGCACATATGTCATTTTATTTGTCCCCCAAGCAATTGTATTAAGATCAGTTAACAGTTTTATGTAAGTTACAAACATACAGAGAGAGAGAGAGAGAGAGAGAGAGAGAAAGAGAGAGAGGGAGAGAGAGAGCGGGAGAGAGAGGGACAAAGAAGAGGACAGAGGGAGAGAAGGAGGGGAGGGGGGAACTAGGGCCTTACATAGGTTACTTTATTAGACAAACGAATTTGTTAAAAAAATAAATAAAATTTAACAATGGTTACTACTTTCCTTTTTTAAAAGATCATTTGCTTGCCCATTTAGAAAATCGGTGTTTAGGTTACAAGAAGAATCACTGCTAGCAATCCAAGCCACGCGTGCCTGGAAGCGTTCACCTGAAAGAACAGTCAGCACCCACCTCCGACAACACCAACGCCCACGCTGCTCCTCCTTGTGTTCATGGGAGCCACGTGAAACCACTCATTAGACTTTATATTATAAGCTTCCACAGATGATAAACCTATAATAAAGCACAATGCTCTTCATTTCCTCCTCTTAAAAAAAAGGAAGGTAATTTTTCTTTTATATATATTATTAGGGAAAAATACTTCAGGTATGTTAAATTCGGCTAAAATTAAGAGGAAAATGGTGGAAGGTAAATGTGTCAATTACCTGATAAATAGGCACAGCCTCTCTTCCCCAGGCCCCTCACCAAACTACTCACACTTATTAGCTTTCTAAACGTAGTAAGAGGACTGACTGATCCATAAGAAAGAAAATGTATAGACTTAGTACTCTTACACTATTTAAAAGAATTCTCTTTTTTTTTAGTGTTTATTTATTTTGAGAGAGAGAGAGAGAAAGAGAGAGAGAGAGAGAGAGAGAGAGAGAGAACAAGTGCAAGCAGGGCAAGGGGCAGAGAGAGAATTCCAAGCAGACTCTGTGCCAGCAGAGCAAGAGCTGCACACGGGGCTTGATCTCATGAACCGTGGGATCAGGACCAGAGCCAAAATTAAGAGTTGGACACTTAACCACCTGAGCCATCCAGGTGCCCCTAAAAGAATTCTCGATGGGAGTTTTTAAATTTATCTTTAGAATACCTGTTAAAACACTCAATGTCTAATTTTGCCACAATCCATTCCCCAAACGTGACTGTTACGTGAATTCCAATGCAGTGTAGAAAAGATGGGAAGGAAGTTACCTGTACTGCCGTCAAAGCCCCCCACGGCATATAACAATCCATTTAATACAGCGGCCCCCAGAGTGCTTCTGCGGTCTCGCATGTTAGCGACACTGGTCCACTGATCTTTCACGGGGTCGTAGGAATCTACGGTGCGGACTCTTAAGGAGCCATTGAAGCCACCGACAGCAAAAACAAGCCCAGCCATGTAGACCATCCCTGCAAGAGAAATCCAGCAGTTAATGATGAATGTGCAACCAGACTACCATCCTGTCTAAAGACTGCATTCCAGTAAGTCTACAGCTGTTGTCAGAATACAAGTTACTCTTAGGAGAATGCTGACTGAATAGAATTCTATTCATTAGCAAGAGTAGCTAAACAATAAATTGTCCTCCTTTCTAAGATTATTAAAAAATCCAATGGTATGGGCTGAGGTATAATTTGGACTCTTGGCTTTTTGAAATATTTATTTAGAGACTTAAATACTGAGCCATGTAGTTTGTCAACTACTTGTATACGGCTCCCATGGCTTTCAATTTTGGATCTTCTACTTTATATGTGTATCTTAATTTGCATAATATACTTCTGGTTTATCACAGTTAGTGTGATAAATCAGGGGACAGTAAATTACAGCCTGCAGGTTGATTATTTTTTGTAGAACCTATGAGCTGGGATGGGCTTTTACATTTTTTTATGTATTTATTTTGAAAGAGAGGGAGCATGCACATGAAAGGGGCACAGAAAGAGGAGAGAATCCCAAGCAGGCTCTGCACTGTCAGCACGGAACCTGATGAGGGGCGTGAACCAACCGTAAGATCATGACCTGAGATGAAACCAAGAGTCGGACACTTAACTGACTGAGCCACCCAGGTACCCTTTACATTTTTTTAATGGTTGAAAAATCACCAAAAGAAAATTTTATGACACATAAAAAATTATATGAAATTCAAATTTCTGCATTCATAAAGTCTTACCACAACACTGTTCCACCCACTCATTTATGTAGTGTCTATCTGTCACAACTCAAGTAACAAAACCATATAACTCACAAAGCCTAAAATACTCGCTCTCTGATCCTTTAAGAAGTTTGCTGTCCCTAGGCTGATGAGAGGTCAGGGAACTCCCAGATGGAGAACCCAAATTGCTAGCCTCCGGGTTTCAACCACCTTTTCACCTGTCTTACCTGTTTCTCCCCAACTGTGCACTTGCTTGCGCTCTCTCTCTCAAAATAAATAAATAACCTTAAATAAGTAAACTCAAAATTCTTCATAGTTACAGGGAAGCAAAGCACCCAGAAGTGTGAGTAATTTGGCCACAATTCCACAGTTAGTTAAAGGGCATCAACTCTAACCAAAAGTGAGCAGAGAAGCATCCTGTGCCTTCACAGGGGCACAATGAAGGCACAAGTTCCTCATGTACCGTACACTTTGGAATGGACCCTGGCTAATGGCTTATGGTGCAGTGAAAAGGAAACTGAATCAGGAATCAGATATGAAGTAAGAAACCAGTTCTAAGTATCATGAAAGACTCCAGCAGAAACAATAAAGATAAAATGTCTAAGAATAAACTTGCCAAGAAACATATAGAAGCATATGAAGAAAATGTTAAAAAATGTACTGAAGAGGGGCGCTTGGGTGGCTCAGTTGGTTAAGTGTCTAACTTCGGCTCAGGTCATGATCTCACACTTCGTTTGAGTCCTGCTTCAGGCTGCTGACAGCTCAGAGCCTGGAGCCTGCTTTGGATTCTGTGTCTTCCTCTCTCTCTTTCCCTCCCCCACTCATGCTGTTTCTCTCTCTCTCTCTCTCTCTCTCTCTCAAAAATAAATAAAAACATTAAAAAAATTTTTTTAAATAAGTAAAAAAAAATAAGACTCTACTAAAGAAAGAAGACAGGAGTCCCATCACCAGTTCTGTCACATATTACATTATAAAGCACAGCAATTATAATAACAACTGCTCTGTTTTGATGCATAAACTGGCAAGACAAATCAATGGGACAGGATATTTAGAATAAAACCAAGTAAATGTACAAATTTAGTATATGATAAGGGCATCACTTCAAATGAGTAGAAACAGCTAGATTAGCCATGAAAAGTCTTTGGACAACTGGCTACCTTTAAAAAATCAAACTCGAGGCACCTGGGTGGCTCAGGCAGTTGAGCTTCGGCTTCGGCCTCAGGTCATGATCTCACAGTTTGTGGGTTCGAGCCCCATGTCAGGCTCTGTGTTGACAGCTAGCTCAGAGCCTGGAGCCTGTCTTTGGATTTTGTGTCTCCCTCTCTCTTTGACCTTCCCCTGCTCACGCTATCTCTCTCCCTCTCTCTCAAAAATATATAAAACATTTTTAAAAATTAAAAAAAAATCAAACTTTACATCTTACTTCCTATATCAAAATAAAGCCTAGATGTTTTTGGTATGAATATAAAAAATAAAACTCTGAAAGTACTAGAAAAATTTATATTTTAAAAATATAACTTTGTTTTAGGGAAGAAACCTATGAGGTACTGCCTTAACCAAGTGATTGAGGTTACTATCACCAGAAATACCTGTAATAGCCTCCATCTAATCATGAGAAAACATCACACCCAAAACGGAGAGACATTCTTCAGAATACCTGACCGAGTGCTCTTCCAAAGAATCAAGGGCATGAAAGATAAGGAAAGACTATGGAACTATTACAGAAGACTATCACAGAGGTCAGAGGAGACTAAAAAACTATGACAGTTAAATACAACATGTGGTCCTAAAACAGAATAAGGACATTAATGAAAAAACACATAAAATATGAAGTCTGTAGTTTAGTTAACAGTAATGCACCAACACTAATTTCTTAGTTTTGATAATTCTATCACAGTTGTGTAAGACAGTAATACTAAGGAACAAATATATCAGAACTCTTTGTAGTATCTTTGCAGCTCTTCTGTAAGAGTAAAATTATTTCAACATAAAAAGTTTAAAAATAAAGAAATAATTTAACTTAAAAAAATAAAACATATGTATGTACGTACACACACACACACACACACACACACACACACACACACACACACAGTTTTAGATTAAGACTTTTCTACGTAAGAAACAAATCCTTAAGTCCAAAGGCAAAACTCTGATGTGTAGGACTTCATAAAATGGCAAAAATTGGGGAAGCCTGGGTGGCTCAATCAATTGCGCATCTGACTCAATTTCAGCTCAGGTCATGATTTCACAGTTCGCGGGATCGAGCCCCACATCAGGCTCTGTGCTGACAGCATGAAGCCTGTTTGGGATCTCGCTCTCTTTCTCTCTCTCTCCCATACCCCTCACCCCCTCACTTGTTCACACGCACACACTCTCTCTTTCACTCAATATAAACAAATTTAAAAGTGGCAAAAATTTTACATGGCAGAAATAACACAAGTAAAATAAAAAAAGATTAACATAATATTCATACCACATATGACAGACAGAAATGATACTTTCCTTACTCTATATCTGTCGAATCAATAAAATAAGAAATGGCAAAAATCATAAAATGACAATTCAGAAAAATTTTTAACTTTCCTCTTAATAAAAGAAGTACAAAGTAAGGTAACATTTTTCACCTACCAGACTAGCAAAACTCTCAATATTTAATCACAAGATGTTGTCAGGAACATACGGCAACTGACACCTTCATATTTTACTATTAGTGGTAATAATGAGTGTTCCCTCTTAGGATACCCTTTGGGCCAGTCACCACAGTTCTAGAGTTTTACCCCACTAAAATATTCTGGCACATGAACATAATAACATATATAAGGACTTCATTCTGGCATTGTTTATATTGTAAGATTAAAAACAATTTTTAATGTTCAAATAAAAATTTTCAAAAGTTATACTACATCCAGACCCCCTCCCTACAGTCCCACCTCCCAAAGACTAAATAGCTCTTAAAGAATGAGGTTAACTCTATGATGCTGACAGGAAACAATCACCAGGACATCCTGCTAAAGTACTACCTTCCATTTTGCTATGGAGGCTATGAATTATTGGCCCAAATTTGAGTCCCAGGAAGAATCCTTAGAGTTTATAACTGCCTATTTTGATTGCAGTTTTGGCTAAATAAGGTCCATTTCAATAAATGTTTATAAAAGGCATGCCTGGAAGAAGGCAACTAGCCATGGATTATAGCTAAGCAGGAATCTCTTAGAACTAAGGGTCCCACTCTAAAAAAATTACTTCTCAACACTTCAGCAAAGGTAACTAGGAAAATATCCACCAAATTGCTAAGCTGTGCCACCTTGTATCAGAGAATCAGAAAGGTATGTAAAGATGAAGACTGAGAAGCCGTCCCCAATAATGTCCTGGGACATTAATGACACATCTATTTTGGGGCGCGTGGGTGGCTCGGTTGGCTAAGCCTCTACTCTTGATCTCAGGTCAGGTCATGATCTTAGTTCATGGGTTCAAGCCCTGCATCACGCTCTGTGCTGACAGCATGGAGCTTGTTTGGGATTCTTTCTCTCCATCTCTCTCTGCTCCTCTCCTACTCACTCTCTCTCTATCTCTCAAATACAAACATGAAAAAAAAGAAGGTACATCAATTTTAATCAAACCTTTTCTAATAAAGATTATTCTAATTAATAAAACAGGACCTCAGAGAGAAGATCCCAATGACACAGCTGTAGAGAAATCACCGTTATGCATCATGCTTACCTGCCCTACATCTCCTGGAAGGCAATTCTGCTACTTGGTGCCATCGCTCCTCTTTAAAGTCATAGCATTCCACACTTCGGATGGCCTTGGGTGCTTGGCCCCCAACTACCACCATCAACTGGAAGGGCAGAAAAGTAAGCACTTGAATAAACAACTACTGCATACTGGGGGCTCTGAAATGTCTTACAAAGACACTGACGTGGAGAGTGTTAGGATGAAGATGGTGGGTGAGCTGGGGGAAAACAACCACCTACTCAACACTTAATAAACATCAACAAAGGGGGCACATGTTAGAACTACAATTCTATTATCTAGCACATTTAGTCAAAAATAAGGATTTCAGAAACTAAAATAAGTTTCTGATCCTTCAAGC
The DNA here is from genome assembly GCF_006229205.1 of Suricata suricatta. Lineage (NCBI taxonomy): Eukaryota > Metazoa > Chordata > Mammalia > Carnivora > Herpestidae > Suricata > Suricata suricatta. The sequence continues at coordinate 59,511,674 of NC_043700.1, forward strand.
AAAAGCAGTATTAAAGCCAAAAAACAGCAGGCAGTCAGCACTGGCAAGGCTGCAGTATGTCATAGGGCTTGCTATAAACGAAACCCTGGCTTTGTCATGACCCAGGGATTAGATCTCCACAAACCAGGAGAACAGGTAGAAGTGAAATTTATGTTAGTGGGTGGGTGAGATGAAAAGGACAATAAGGTATTAAAAGAAACATGGAAGAAGGGGGAAAAAAAACTATTGAAAAAGGGGGAATAATTGAATTGGAGTTCACAAGAGAGCACACATTCCTAGATCTCAAATAGAGACCTTCCCTGATGCCACACAAATAATGGAGATACTAGAAATCATAATGAATGAATGTACAATAACCTAGTGCTGAGAATAAATAAGGTCTATAATTTTCTTCCATTCAACTCAATCCAACAACTATTTACTCAGTGACTGTCATCTGTATTTGTCCAGAACTAAGCTAAGTGTTATACATATAAGAAATATAAGACATAGTCTCTACCTCTCAAGAGCTTATAGATCTCACTAAGGAGACAAGACCCATGAATTAATTCAAGAACAATATACATTTATTTATGACCAAAAAGGTATGTGATTAGTTTAGACATTAGTCACTAATGCTGATCAGAAAATGGAATGTTGCCATAATTTAATGAAAGCTTCCTGGAGGGAGTAGAACCTTGAGAGACAGATGGAGTTCAGCAGTCACTGTGTTTGACTTTTACTGAGTACAATGGGGCACTCTTTGGTAACAATGAAAACACAGCTGTCAAATCAGAAGAACATAAAAGTTAATGATGTCACATATGGAAAACTATAAAGAATGGCAAGGACCTTGGGGGAAAGCTGAAGTGATGAGAGGAGAAAATAGATGTTCAAAGGAAATAAAAACTCAAAACAAACAGTAGATGGAATGATTCATACATACAAAGAAGGGAGGTTTGCAACCTTGACTGAGCAATGACCTACCTGTATTTAGAACTACAGAAAGACAGGTACACAGAAAACAGGATTCCTTAATTAGAGTAAATCTCAAGTTTCCAAAAAGAAGCCTATTTTAGTAATTTATTAACTGGAGAGTAGAAAGAACTTTAAAGGTCTTAAAAAGAAGAGTGAGCATAGACCAACTACATGATTTTCTTCAGATGTGTCATTCTTTTAATGTTGAATCAAATAAATAAAAGGAAGAATTAACAAAGAAAACCCACAATACTCTCCCCACCTATCAATGAAGAGGAAGAAACAGGGAAGAAGGCAAGGTTGTAAACTCACGGAGGTAGAATAGACAGAAAGATCAACACCATATCCAGGTGTTTACATAAGATCGATCAGAATTTAAAGTTGTAAACACTGACAGGCAGTTAGGCAATAGTTAATAGAGGCTTAGTTCACATCTCTGATAAAGATTGATTAAAAAAATCTCCAAAGGGAATATTTTTGAAAAAAACCCTTGAGAAACAATATTGGTTTATTAGATTTCATGATTCTTAAACTTTGAATCTCACGTCTTCCATGCAGTGGTTCACTTTGCATATCAACATAAGAATGGAAAGGCAAGTGTCCCTACTGAGTACAGAGAATGATATGTTACCTGTCTTGCACTCACCCAAAAAAAGTAAAATGGGGTGAAGATTTGGGACTCCAGGAATCAGAGAGAACAGGGACAAAGAACTTATAATGGGAACACAAGAGAGTAAGGATATTTGTGTGAGATCAAGAGACTTCACTAATAACCACTGTGCTGCTATCCATCCAAAGAGGTACTCATGACTCTGACACCACAGTTATTTGTGAAAGACATTTGATTTCATTTAAGAAACATTAAACTAATTATGCTAATGTAAAGAAATAGAAAAGTGGGAACATTTCTGGTATCAAAAAATTAAATGTGACATATTTAAGGAAGGCAAGGAATAGGGAGTTTAAAAAATTTCAAATGACCATCCTAAAATGTTGATCAATTAAACTATTTTTTTTCACCTATTCAGTATGTTAGAAACTGCCTCCTAAAAACTTCAGTTTCATAATTTTCCAGTTGGAAATCTCAACACATATCCTGGATAAAATACAGAAAAACAGATACACAGAAATAATGACAGCATTTGTTAAAAAGCAAACAAACAAACAAAAAAGAAATTCCATAGTGAAAAAGAAGCAACAAAGTATAGTAGCAAACATACACAGTTTGCCACTGTGATGCCCAAAGCCAAGAGTATCTTACACAATCCTGATACTGTTTACTAAAGATAAAGATGCAAAACTAATGTCTGAGATATAAAAAGAATCACTCATGCAAATATATTATGAGTCCACAGAATCAGAGCCCAATATAAAAAGTACTAAGTCACTGTCGTGGAAGAAATATTACTGAAACATTACAGAAGTCTCCTTAGAACCACTACCACATGTTGTCTGACTTTACTTATCATTACTATGAAATATGTCGGCATGAGAAATTAATCTTTGCTGCATTCTTACCTACTCAGAATTAATCTTGAATATAACCACTTGAAAATGCTGAAAGAGCATCCAACATAAGCATTTTTTCAAAAACATGTGTAGATAAGTAAATTTTGAGAAGGGATCATGCAAATGCAAGGTCAAAGCAACACCGAGGTTCACTACCATCTGCCATGCCTGCTGCCCCTCCTCCCTGGCCACCTGAGAAAGCAGAATGAAAGAGAGCCTTCATGGACAGTATACCCACCACAAAAGAGAGAGAAAGAGAGAAATCCAAAAGTATAATAGATTGGAAGGGCCATTCCAAAGCCATAACCAGAAAAGCCCAGAAACAAGGTAAACTGCAGATAATCACAACTCTACAGAAGAGAAAATTAAATACCTGATAGAATTTTACCAAGAACCCTTTAGAAAGTTTCCAAAAGTGACATGTTTATCCCAGAAAGTAGAAGAGAGTTAGTTTTCACTCTAAAGGTCTTTGTAGAACAAAGAGAGCAAAGCTAAAGATGCCAGAAGAGGGGATATACTAATATGAAATGTTTAACAAAGTACTAAAGATAAAACAAACCAGAAGGAATCTGAAAAAATCTAGCATAAAAATAGTATTTTAAATGGGCTAAGACTATGAACACTTTTTATAAATTTTTTTAAGAACAAAAACTGACACCAAATAATATGGACAAATATGAAGTGATGAAGACTTATAAAGATGGCTATTTATAAAAGCAGGTAAAAGGGTATTTGGAAAACGTAAACATTTATAAAATCAGCAGACCCAGATGGCATGCATACTAAGGTGTTAAGGGAACTAGCTAATGTACTTACTGAGTCACTTACAATTATTTTTGAAAAATCTTGGAGAACTGAGGAGAGATCAGAAAATTTAAAAACGGCAAATACCAATTCTCAAAACAGGGTAGGAAGGGAATGCCTTGTAAATACCTTCTAAGTGATAATAGTTCTGAGTAAAAATTTAGAATATTTTGAGAAAAGCATCCAAATCTCTAGAAGATGACAAAATGATGAATAACACGCAGAGGGATGTTAAAAAAAAAAATCATGCCAAATTTGAGTCTATTTGATCCTGACTCTCACTGGACATTACGGGCCAAATTACTTATTTTTGGCTTAGATAATAAACATAATCATATGGACTGAAATTTTCTACAAATGGACTATGTCAGTGAGTGGGTATTTTTAGCGAGGTATCACCAAGGAGAGTGCTGAGGTCTATTCTAGATTAAAATGTTTACTAACAATCTAGAAAAAGGAGTAAATAGCATAATGGCAAAATACAGTTGTTTCTAAATTGAGAACTGATGTTAACACTGGGCAGAACAGAAAAACAATATCAATAATAAAGATGTGAAGAAATTAAAAATGTACATTTCAAAAATAAAACCTGAAAAAAAACACTAAATAAAAAACATTAAGTGAAAGAATTTAAAAGACATAATTTAATAGAAAGGATAGAGTGGTAACTAAAGATGATATAAAAAGAAAACAATGGATAACAGATTCTTACTTCTTAATCCATCATTGCCCCAAATGCATACAAGAGCTAAAAATAAACACATAAATAAAAGCATTCCACTATGGATCATTCTGATTAGACCATACACAAAATGACACATAAAGTGCTGGTCTTCTGGCACTGAAAGATGAAAAATGAGTACAAGAAATTGCAGAGACAGAAATGAAGGGTTTTTTTCTGTAAGGAAAATTAAATCAGTGAAACACATATGGCTTCAACTAAAAAGATAAATGTAGAATATGAACGTTGACACAGGAAACTATGACTACTGGAGACCTGGGAAGACATCTGGGAAACCTACACTGACGGCTACATAGGATGCCTGTACACGACAGGCAATAGGAAGGAAATGAACTGAACAAGCTATTCATCAGCTTTAACTCCAGTACATAATTCTGTGAAACTACTTGGTTTTCAGTTACACACACAGCTTACAGAGAAATCTTTTTACCTACTCTGATTTTCCTTTCTACTCTAACTAAAGCTAATGAGACTCAGAAGGGAAAAAGATCAGTTGCCTTCTCTTCCAGAACAGTGACATCATGCGGTTCGTAAAGATTAAATGAACCAAACAATCCCCACCCTCCACAGACAAACTCAACAGGGTAGTTGTGTTATATACACTACAATGAATTCTCAGGCACATAAAAATTCAGACGAGTAAATGTATCAACAGCCTCACTATGGGCCTTTCAGACGAAGTAATACAAGTGTGAACAATAGATCCTACTTTGGGAAGGTTCATGGGTGTCCTCAGCCGGGTCCGGACACTCTTCATTAATATACGCTGCTCTGTTGGCAGCAAATGATACTTCATAGCTTCAATGAGGTAATCTTTGCAAGCACTGCTATTCTTGACCAATGCCTCCTCTTCAACCCTCTGTAAGAAGAGAGAAGACATACCCATGAGGGGAACCACTCTTTCATGATTAAACGGACAAAGAAACAGAAGTAAAGAAGAGGGGAAAAAGCAAAAACTATCTTCTCTGGCTCAGTCTTTCCCTTACAAAGGAAAGTTTATAAATATCACTAAGAGAAAAATAAATGAAGCCAAAACATGCTCAAGTATCTGGTGTGCAGAGGAAAACATACATATGGAATAAAGAACTACAATCAAAATTATATATCTCAACATCAGCTATAGAATAATCTTTAGATAATACTATATTCGCCTATTTCTTATCTCTAAACATCAAGCCAAAGAGTAAGAAAAAGATTTAGATAATGAGTTCTTCAGGTGGAGCAGACAATACTAATAAGCTAAAGGCAATTTTCTAAACACGAAAAGGGACATAAAATATCCAGAAGAGGGATTCAAAATACTTTATAATAATGTGCCTACATCACAAATGAACCTTGCACCTGCTATTCCTGACCTCAAATGCAGGACAGGTTTTTCTGTTCATTTTCTTAACAGTGGAGTAATCATTGGTAAATGATTATATACAGATCACAAGAAAGAATGAGGTTTCAAGAGATCCTAAAATACTAAGATTGAATCTCTTAATAATGTTTCTTTGGATGGCTTCAATTATAAAAATGTTCCTATAAAAAACTACGGGAAATGTTCCTAGTAGGATACTAATAATACAAAAATAAAGTTGCTCATACACTACTAAAGATCCATTTATTTCTACTTATTTCAAAACACCTGGTTTTCCTCACCTTAAAAATAAAGACAGAAACCAAATGCATGCCACTGTAAAACAATGAAGTCAAATTCAATAGTATTTGGGTCAAAGGTCAAAACTCCATTTCTGCAGGGCACTCAGAAAAAGCTACCAAAGGGGAAGCAAAGAAGATGCAGAGCAGGCACCCAGAGCCACAGGCACGTTTATTTATGTGTAAATGACCATAAATACTGCCTCCATAAGCTATAGTATCTGCTTGCCTACATTAAAAGTGAAGAGAAGCAAATTTCCAAGAAAGGGGAGCAATCTAAGTAAAGGAGTAGCAGCGGCCTCTGTTCTGCACCCTGCGGTGTGCATTCCGCAGGTGTTATCACTGTGTAACAGGGACCTACATGCTGTCAGCTCAGGGACAGAGTGCTTAGTGTACTCCGGTGTTCTGCGTATGCTTTTACCTGAACTAAATATTCCCGAGGGAGCAAAGGTAACCGCACATGTTCCATCAGCCGTGCCATAAATTCCTGCCTTATATCCTTGTCATGGTTTACCCAAGCTATTACTGCTTCAAATACCTTGTAGAAAATGTGGAGAAAAGAAAAATAAGTAATGAGTTATGTACCGCGGCATCTGAATAAAGTATGCTGAGATTACATTTTATATACAATTCTTGCTGAGGCATTCAAGTTTAATACATGGTTCAGGGGCACCTGGGTGACTCAGTCAGTTAAGCATCCAACCCTTGATTTCAGCTCAGGTCAGGATCTCATGGTTCATGGGAGGTTCATGGGTTGGAGCCCCATGTCGGGCTCTTTGCAAACAGCACGAAGCCTACTTGGGACTCTCTCTCTCAACTCTCCCTCTCTCCCTGCCCCTCCCCACTTCATGCTCGCTCACACGCATGCACGTTTTCTCTCTCTCAAACAAAATAAATAAACATTAAAAAAAATATACATGGCTCAAATGTTTTCAAAATCCTGACCTGTGTGTACTTAAAAAGTTATCCAGTCTATTTCTTTTTTTTCATTTGATAGAAGTACTTTTTCCCCCTGCTTTATTGAAATAAAATTGACATATAACATTGGATAAGTTTAAGGTGTTCATTTGATAGACTTATACATTGTAAAAATGATTACCATCAAAGCTTTAGCTAACACCTCCATCACGTCACACAATTACTTCTTTTTTTGTGGTGAGAACATTCAAAATCTTAGCAACTTTCAAGTATATAATACAGTTTTGTTAACTATAATCACCATACTATACACTCTCCAGAACTTACTCATCTTATAACGTGAAGTCTGTACACCTTTGACCGACATCTCCCCCATTTCTCTCATCTACAACCCCATGTGACCACCACTCCACCAGCACTCCAAAGAGACCCTCTTTTTCCACATCTATGTTTCTGTGAGTTCAGTTGATTTAGATTCCACATATAAAGGACACTGTAACAGTATTTGTCTTTCTCTGTATTATTTCACTTAGCATAATGCCCTCAAGGTCCACACGCTATCACAAATGGCAGTATTTCTTTTCTCATGGCTGAATAATATTCCTGTGTGTGTGTTTGTGTGTGTATGTTTGTGTGTGTCATCCTTCCTTATGCATTCATCCACTGATGGAGAGTAGGCTGTTTCCAAATCGTGGCTATTATAAATAATGCTGAAATAAATCAATGCACATGCTAGTGCTGATGTCTCTTCAAGATTCTGTTTTCATTTGCTTTGGATATGTACCTGAAGTGGCATTGCTGGAGCATGTGGTAGTTCTACTATTAATTTTGTTAGTAATTTTTAGCACTTTTATGTATTTAGTATTTTTAATTTTGTATTTACTAAGCATTTCACCAAGTACATTATCTAATCTTCTTGTACTTAAGTGATAGCTACGATAATCTGATAATACATGATCTAAATCACTGTTGATAACTTTTCTAAATTGAATTTGGCTCTATTTGCTTAGACTTAAATCTCAAGTCTCCTAAAATTCCTATCAAAATAAAGCCAGGATTCTACACAGAGCTAGAACAAACAATCCTAACATTTGTGTGGAACCAGAAAAGACCCCAACTGGCCAAAGCAATCTTGAAAAAGAAAACCAAAGCAGGAGGCATCACAATCCTGGACTACAAGCTGTGTTACAAAGCTGTAATCATCAAGACAGTATGGTACTGGTGCAAAAGTAGACACTCAGATCAATGGAACAGCAGAGGAAACCCAGAAATGGACCCACACATGTACGGCCAACTAATCTTTGACAAAGCAGGAAAGAATATCCAATGGAATACAGATGGTCTCTTCAGTAAGTGGTGCTGGGAAAACTGGACAGTGACATGCAGAAAAATGAACCTCGAGCACTTTCTTACACCATACACAAAAATAAACTCAAAATGGATTAAAGACCTAAATGTAAGACAGGAAGCCATCAAAATCCTCAAGTCAAAGCAGGCAAAAACCTCTTTCACCTCAGCTGCAGCAACTTCTTACTCAACACGTCTCCAGAGACAAGGGAAACAAAAGCAAAAATGAACTCTTGGGATCTCATCAAAATAAAAAGCTTCAGCACAGTTAAGCAAACAATCAGCAAAACTAAAAGGCAACTGACAGAATGGGAGAAGGTATTTGCAAACAACATACCAGATAAAGAATTAGTATCCAAAATCATAAAAAACTTATCAAACTCAACACCCAGAAGACAAATAATCCAGTGAAAAAATGGACAAAAGACATGAATAGATCCTTCACCAAAGAAGACATCCAGATGGCCAACTGACACATGAAAAAATGCTCAACATCTCTCATTGTTAGGGAAATACAAGTCAAAACGACAGTGAGATACCACCCCACACCTGTCAGAATGGCTGACATTAACAACTCAGGCAACAACAGATGTTGGCGAGGATGTGGAAAAAGAGGATCCCTTTTGCACTGCTGCTGGGAATGCAAACTGGTGCAGCCACTCTGGAAAACAGTATGGAGATTCCTCAAAAAATTAAAAATAGAACTACCCTTCGACCCAGCAATTGCACTACATACAATTTATCCAAGGGATACAGGTGTGCTGTTTCAAAGGGGCAACAGGCACCCCAATGTTTATAGCAATGCTATCGACAATAGCCAAAGTATGGAAAGAGCTCAAATGTCCATCGATGGATGAATGGATAAAGAAGATGTGGTGTACACACACACACACACACACACACACACACACACACACACACACACACCGGAGTATTACTTAGCAATCAAAAAGAATGAAATCTTGCAATTTGCAACTATGTGGATGGAAATGGAGGGTATTATGCTAAGTGAAATTAGTCAGAGAAAGACAAATATATGACTTCACTCATAAAAGAACTTTAAAATACAAAACAGATGAACATAAGGAAAGGGAAGCAAAAACAATATAAAAACAGGGAGGGGGACAAAACATGAGACTCTTACATATAGAGAACAAACAAAGGGTTGCTGGAGGGGTTGCAGGGGGAGGAGGATGGGCTAAGTGGGTAAGGGGTGTTAAGGAATCTACTCCTGAAATCGTGGCACTATACGCTAACTTGGGTGTAAATTATAAGAAATTAATTAATTTAAAAAATAATTTTCAAGCCCCTTTGGAATAAAACACCCAAATATTAAAGCAAAGTGTTGTGGGATGAAAATAATGTACCCTTATAAACAACTATTTTGGGCTTTTTCTTTAGGTTTACAAATAAATGTTAGACCATACACTTCTAAACTGAGAGTGTGCAGAATAAACCTTTTCTCACAATGGAATATATTAAAATCTGTATTTGAATTTAAAAAAATGAAATATTAAGGTCATTACAACTTAACAACATATACCTATGAGAAACCTAATAAGCTAATATGAAGACAGTAATTGACTACATAATTTCTTCCTAGACTGAACACAGAACCAGTCATTTTTAAAGCGTTGTAAAAAATGCTTGATGATGATAAGTACCAGACACATAACTAATCCGGTATCATTCTGTATCTCCAGACATTCAAGCCAAGCGGGCTTCTACAAGTGGTACCAGCATGCCCTGAATGACTTCTGCCCACAGAACTGTGAGAATAACATGATTATTGTTTTGTGTCACTACACTTTGGGGTGGCTTGTTACTCAGCAGAAGAAAATCAAAACAACCTTTGTGACGTTTCTATAATGTCGGTATTACCATGGCATTCTCCTACCACTTAAAATCCTTTAAAGGCTTTTTCTTACTAGGATGAAGCCACATTTCTTTAATATGGTTGAAAAGGTACTTTATGTCATCTTCCCATCTTATCTCCTAGCATTCTGCCACACATATTCTAAACTCTAACCATAAAGAACCAACCTAATTCAATTATTCATTCATGCCTTTTTTACATTTATGTATTGTACTTCTTTCTAGAATGCCTTTCCCATTCTCACCCATCCCGACTTACCTGAAAAATTCATAAATAAACATTTTTTAAAACTTCGAACATACCTTTGGGAACAAGCCAAACTGCCATCCCCACCGCAGGAATGACGCAGTGTTCCTACAGTACCCTCTACAGCATTCTGTAATCATCTATTTACCTCACTGGTTGTCCCTCTAGTGGAGTAAAGAGTTCTCTTTTGTTAATATTTCCATATTTGGGACTCTGTGGCAGTGTCTGGTACAAAGTAGGCACTCAACACGTGTCTGTTAAATATGAATAGTAATGTCTTCCTCTCCTCTACATTAAAAAAATTTTTTTGGACATGTATTTATTTTTGAGAGACAGAGAGAGACAAAGCATGTGTGGGGGAGGTACAGAGAGTGAGGGAGACACAGAATCTGAAGCAGGCTCCAGGTTCTGAGCTGTCAGCACAGAGCCTGATGCAGGGCTTGAACCCAAGAACCATGAGATCATGACCTGAGCCAAAGTCCAATGCCTAACCGACTGAGGTACCCAGGGGCCCCTCTAAAGTGTTAAGATTATACATCTAACAACCATTTTCCACATGCTTTTTCATATGATAAGTATTAGTACATAGGTCTTTTTATGCCCAGGCAGGATGAATATCCTTGAGGAATAAAGCTAAATTTCATACAACCTTAAATGCAAAGCATCAAAGGGGGCACCTGGGTGGCTCAGTCAGTTAAACATCTGACTCTTGATTTCCACTCAAGTAATGATCTTATGGTTCATGAGTTCGAGCCCTACATTGGGCTCTGCACTGACAGTGAGGAGGCTGCTTGGGATTCTCTCTTTCCTCCTCTCTCTGCCCCTCTCCTGCTTGTGTGCACTCTATTTCTCTCAAATAAATAAACTTGAAAAAAAAAGTTTTAAATGCAAAGCATCAAAAGGAAAAAAGCTTCACTTCCTTCAAACTCAGTGTGTTCACAGGCTTTTATGCCCTGAGTCCCACAGGATACAGCACCTACCCAAAGAATAAAACCCACTAATAGAAGATTCTTTCTTCATAGACAGGAAAGGTGCAGGTGGCTGACACAGGCAGCTCAAAATGTGGAGAGACGGGTGGCTACAACCAGAAAAAGCAGCCGCACAGCACTCTGGAAGGGGGGAGGAAAGCACTGGGTAGGGCAGAGTGTCAGTAGAAGGAGATCAATCTAAAGAATATGGTCAACCATTTTGAGTTTATTTTTGTGTACGGT
>NC_043700.1:59523024-59586020 GCF_006229205.1 Suricata suricatta
GAACTCCCCTATGACCCAGCAATAGCACTGCTAGGGATTTACCCAAGGGATACAGAAGTGCTGATGCAGAGGAGCACATGTATCCCAATGTTCATAGCAGCACTTTCAACAATAGCCAAATCATGGAAAGAACCTAAATGTCCATCAACTGATGAGTGGATCAAGAAGATGTGGTATATATATACAATGTATATTACATGGTATATTACATGGAGTATTACATGGCAATGAGAAAGAATGAAATCTGGCCATTTGTAGCAAAGTGATGGACTTCGAGGGTGTCATGCTAAATGAAATAAGTCAGGCACAGAAGGATAGATGCCCTATGTTTGCACTCATAGGTCTAACAGGAGAACAGGAGAAACTAATGGAGGACCATGGGGAGGGGAAGGGGGAAAGAGAACTGGGGAGAGAGAGGGACACAAAACATGAGAAACTATTGAATATTGAAAAAGAATCGAGGGCTGAAGGGGGAGGGCGGATGGGGGGGAGGCAATGGAGGAGGGCACTTGTGGGGAAGAGCACTGGGTGTTATATGGAAACCAATTTGACAATAAACTATTAAAAAAAAGAGTATGGCCTAAAATGTTCTGTCTAGAACAAGCTAAACTTTGTTAGACTTGGTAACACTCTCCAAGACACATGATGGTGAAATCCTTTGGTCTGAGAAATATTACATTTAGATCACAATTTTTAAAGGCATTTAGGTGTGGGAAGAAATCCAGAAGCCAAAGGGCTTATTTCCATTTAATGTGTGCAAGCTCTTGCTATGGGAGTCAATTACAAAACTCTAATGTCTAGCGATTTAGGAAACCCCCTATGGAGTGAAGAAACATACCAATTTGCATAGATAATAAGTCAACTAGCTGAGTTTAAAATACCTTCCACATCAAAGATCATTGGCTATCACTACACATAGGATTACAAAGTTACAAAATAAAGTGAAATAAAGAAAGGAAAAATATTACATTGCTATATACTAAAAAAAAGAATTTCCTTACCTTCTCTTCTGAGGAAATGGTAAGTTTGTCACTTGAGATTAAGCTGCACACTTGTTCAATGCCAAGATTGAGAAATTCTTCACTAAGGACAACATCTGCAAAATGCTGCTCTGTTGAGAGGTTAAAAATAAAATCCATTAACACCAACATTCCATTATCCAGCTTCAAGCTGCTTAAAAAGAAGAGGTTTTTCTAAATCTAACCTAAGAATGAGAAAAACAACTGTACTTCCTCAAAGCAAGAACAAAGCCCAAACAAACTCACCTAGGGAAATGGTCTCTACTTGAATAACAAAGCAGAAGCACAAGTAGAAAGGCTGCCTTATCACATACTCAGCTGAATCACTTGTGTTTTACATGGTGGTATTTTAAACATATATTCTTTATATAGTAATAAGATTATATAAAGAAAATATACCATAAATCAGAAATAATAAATCAGAAAATATACATGGTATAATATATTCACACCTTTGAATGTATTATGTAAAACATTAGAGGGTTCCAGAACACAATGGAGGAAGGAGAAAAACTTGCTTTACTTGAAAATTTTAAACAAAGAAATTTTAAATGCCAGTCTGAATATATGACTATCATTTAAAAAACAGAATTGATGTGTAATATAGATAGCTCTGAATTCTATGGCACTTTATATGGGGAAGAAATCTCACTATTTTATACTCTCAACCCCTTTCCAGAAACTAGTAAAATTAGTAATTCTTAAAATACTATAAAAAAGCCTTTGTTTGATTTCAGAGATAAAATATACCCACTTCTCCAAAGGGTACAAAAAATCTATTAGTATAATCAATGAGTTTACAACTATAAAAATGAGTCATTGACAAAGTAACTCTTCTTGCAAATCCAGCTCCCATTTATGAAACATGAGCTCACAAGGAAATGCGGCACTTTAGAGTGAGACACTACAAGGTGGAATCCCAGCTCTGTCAAGTACTAGCTTGGAAAGCCATGGGTGAGTTACTTCATTTCTCTCAGCCTTAGTTTCCTCATCTATAAAAGGAGAATAAGAATACCTTACATAATAAAACTGCTGTGAGGATTAAATGAACTAAAGTTTATAAAGCACCTAGCACTGTGTATGGCAGAGACTAAGGATTTAGCACTTAACTGTATTATAATCCCTCAATTCTAAAGTAAACCTAGGTACTAGGTCTTCACAATTGACCAAATTCTAATAGTAATTTTGTTAAAAGGCTTCCTTAGGTGAAACAGAGACTTATTTTAAATGTATTTCAACATACCACAGAAAGGATTAGTTGGCTTCCCTTTCAAACACTTCAAAAACTGCATTTACATAAGCACCGTAACTATTCACTTTACAAAAGGTTCCTCACAAAATCACTTTAAAAATGATAAGCAGCTCTAGGGTAATTATAAAATGATGTGGATTTACAAAATCTGACACAATTTTTTCTCTATTGGAATATGTTTATCTTTTTGTTTTTTTAGTTGCAGTTGATTGTTAATATTAGTTTCAGGTGTAGAATACTGTGATTCAATAATTCTACACATTATGCACTCACCAAGGTAAGTGTAGTTACCATCTGTCATCATACAGTTACTACACTGAGTATATTCTCTATGCTGAACTTCTCATCCCTGTGACTTATTTCGTAACTGCAGGTTTGTACCTCTTAATCCCCTTCAAATATTTCACCCATCCATCTATGTTTTTACCCTCTGGCCACCACCACTTTGTTCTCTGTATCCAAGAGACCGTTTCCAGGTTTATGTGTGTGGATGTTGTGTTTTTTAGATTAAGTATGTAAGTGAAATCATATGGTATTTGTCTTTCTCGGAGAAAGGTCCATCCATGTTGTTGCAAATGGCAAGATTTCATTCTTTTCCATGGCTGAGCCACATTCACTGTATACATGTATTACTTGTTCTTTATCCATTCATCTATCAACAGGTACTTGAGCTGCTTCCATATCTTGGCTACTGTAAATAGTGCTGCAGTAAACATAAGGGGGCAGATAGTTCTGTTTTGCCACAATAAACCTAAGGCTGCATATATCTTTTCAAATTGGTGGTTTTGTTTTCTTTAGGTAAATACTCAGCAGTGGAATTACAGGATCAATAACATTTCTATCTTTAATTTTCTGAGAAACCTCCTTTCTGTTTTCCACAGTGACTTCAACAATTTACATTCCCACCAGTGTACACTCCTAACCCCTTTTTTCCGCATCCTTCCCAACACTTGTCATTCATTTCTGTCATTTTGATGCTATTGTGACTGGTATGAGAGGATATCTCATCATGCTTTTGATTTGTATTTCCCTGATGACTAGTGATGTTGAGCACATTTTTATGTCTATTGGCTACCTGTATATCTTCTTTGGAAAATTGCCTATTAAGGTCCTCTGTCCATTTTAAAAACAGATTGTTTTTTCGTTACAGAGCTGTAGAGATTCTTTTTTTTTTTAAGTTTATTTATTTATTTTGAGAGAGAGTGAAAGGGACAGAGAGAGAGAAAGAGAAAGCATGATGCAAGCAGGGGAGGGGCAGACAGAGAGGAAGAGAGGGAATCCTAAACAGGCTTCACACTGTCAGTGCAGAGCCTGACACGGGGCTTGAATTCATGAACTGCGAGATCATGACCTGAGCTGAAGTCAAGAGTCAGACACGTAACTGACTGAGCCCCCCAGGCACCTCATGAGTTCTTTATGCTTTTGATATTAACCCTTTATAGCATATATTATTTGTCAACATCTTCTCCCATTCAGTAGGTTGCCTTTTCATTCTTTTTTTTTTTTTTATGGTTTCTCTCACTCTGTAAAAGTTTTCAGTTTGATGTAGTTCCAGTAGTTAATTTTTGCTTTTGTTTCCCTTTGCCTGAGAAGTTATATCCAGAAAAACACTGTGAAAGCTGATGTCAAAGAGATTATTGCTTATGTTTTCTTTTAGGAGTTTTATGGCTTCAGGCCTTACATTTAGTCTTTTAATCTATTTTGAGTTAACTTTTGTATATGGCTTAATGCAATTCCAGTTTCACTCTTGTGCACGTCACCGTCCAGTTTTCCCAGCACCACTTAAGAAAAAGACTATCTTTTCCCAAATACCTCCTTTGTCATAGATTAATTGACCATGTTATATTTGGGCTCTCAATTATGTTCCATTGGCCCATATGCCAATTTTTATGCCAGTACCTCCCTCTTTTGATTATTATACTTTTGTAATATAGTTTGAAATCAGAAAGTGTGATGCTTCCATTTTTGTTCTTTTCTTTTCCAGTTTGAAACCATAGTTTATTTTTAATGTAGCTAGAAATCCAATAACTATATATTTTTAAGCAGAAAAAAAACTCCTTTACTTTTCCTTCTTATAGCATTGTTAGCATAAGAAAAAAATGATACTGAGTTTCTATGAAAATGAAGGTGGTTTGTATTTGTGGAACTTAAAAGCACAGAACACATTTTCAGAAGACTACAAATTGCACTTTTACCTACTTATGGTAATATTTGCAATGATAGAATATACTTAGGTAATATATAATTAAGTAAATTAAATAAGGAAACCCAAAAGGAACTGGTCTTCTTGAGTTATTCCCATCACACATTATAAGTATTTGGAGAGAACACATATTAACAACAACAAACACTGGCAAGCTCAAATGCAAGTTTATATGCTGAGTATTTTTAAAAGGTTTAAAAAGCATGTTCAGTTAGCATACAGCATTTTCTCACTTTATAACAGATACATTTCTATCTGCTTGTGCACAGCAAAGGGTGAGAACCTGAATCAACTCACTTATGACTTCAGAAACGTGCTATTTCAGAAATGTATTCCATGGAATTTTCTTCACTGCTCCTATCACTATTCCTTCAAATAAGCAGAGTACAGAGGGTTTCATCCCTTGAAACTATTTTTCAACACCAGAACTTTAAATTGGAAGATAGGTAGAAACTTAGCAATTCCTGGTACAGCACCTGGACTTAGTCTTAATAAATTTAAGAGTTGAAATGTACATCAGAAAATCTATTTTTTTTTTATCCTTGAAGGAGAATGAGGGAGAACAGAAGATGGAAATACGGTGTAGTATTGAAGAGCTGAATAAGAGCACAATGACTCATGATGCCATCAACTCTACACTGAAGAACCATGGAACTCATCAATTTTATAATTCATGCTGGACCATGAAGTTTGGTTCCCTTCTATGTAGATCAGTGAATTAAAACCTCATGCTCTTCAAAATATGAAGATGAATAATGTAAGATAAACTCCAACTATAACAGATACTTCCTAAGTAGAAGACTAAACACCAAAGGGAATCCCTCTTTCCAATATCTTTTGATATGATAACATTGCACTGAAGTGGAAACCTAACACTTAACTATGAAATCTCCTGGCCAAGTAAGAAATTACAGCTGCTATGGATTTTACCTTATGTAGTCACTGTATGCATTATATATTAAATTAACCCCAGCATTACATATGCTTGCATAATTATGCAGTGAATGATGATAGCAGTGATAATGCCAGTTAAAAAAGGACTACTTTTAGCCCAAAAGAGTAAGGGTGGGTGGTGGGGGCGGGGGGTAAAAACTAGTAGAAAGCACACAAAGAGACAGGCATTTTCTGACCAGGAAAGGTCATCCTAAACACAGAAATATAAAAAGGAAAGTATCCCCCTGTGTGGAAATGAGGCAACCCATTCATTTTCTGTATCAGATAAGAACACAACTAAGTGATCCAACTCTACTGCAGCATTATAAAAATCATCCCTTGACCACAGTGTAAGTGTAAATGTATCTACACAAGGCGCATGTTATATAGAAGGAGCAAGGTTGCTGCTGCCCTGCCAAGTACTTCCGGTCCCTTCCCAGGTCCTACTGTAATAATGGTGATTCCAATAGTTTTTTGAAATAAATCATGTTTAAAAAATAAAGCACACAAAAAAATAAAAAATAAAAACAAACAAACAAATAAATAAATAAATAAGTAAATAAAAATAAAAAATAAAGCACTTAGAAAGACAGGTCAAAATGCCTCAGTAACCATATATCCAACTCAAACTGCATCTATGTAAATGTTATATTTGCCTCCTACTAATAAACCTCTATTTCACTCAAACTGAGCAATAATCTTCCATACTGAAAAGTATTCTTCCTTGCCCAATTAATCCAAAGAGAAAAAACAAAAATGATTAGTAAAGAAAAATACACCAATTAACACATCCTTTTAATATTTTTTAAAATATTTTTAAGGTTTAAAAAGTGTTTAAAGTTTGTGATTCCCAGTAGGAAAACATTATCTGAATGAACATCCTAATGTCAAGCTACTGGAAAATGTGTGCACATGGGGCAGAAGGGTAGGGATTATCTTCACAGCACCCCAGTTTCGTGAGAAGGCCAGAGGTACACTGACTCCTCCAAGGTTTGTATTATTGGGGCATCCACTAAGTGGTCTAAGTTGTTTTTCCTTCAGCAAGGGCTTTATTTGTCAGGAGGATATTATGCTTGGCTGACGATTTACCACTGAGATTCATAACCTTTGGGTTGCTCTGACATCCTGACATATTTGCTGGGCTCTGGGCTACATCCTGGAAGGCCACTGTAACTTCTGAATACTGCATGGCTTCCAGAACTTCTGGGTCACTGAGAATTTCATTGAGCCCAGCCAGGCATTCCTGCCATTATAGGCATTCCCTGAGGAAAATTACCAAGCATTCTGAGGAAAGCCACCTGGGAAACATCCGTAGTGAGCTCCTGATTGTCCTCTGGCTTCTTCCTCTCTCTGAGCTCTCATGTTCTTCTGGAGCCTTCTTATTCCTCTCTATTCTTTCTCTGATCCCTCACTTTTCCAGTTTTTGCTCATATGTTCTTCAATAATCAGCAATTTTCTGGGCCCTGGGTTGAACTTCTTTTGGCATTGCACTAGCATCTTCATCATAATCCAGTTTCCAAGTAAGGGCAAGAACATGTAGCCCAGAGTCCGTGGTGCTTTCCCTCACCACTTGTAAGGCTGAGCTGAATCAGGATTTATTTCAATAGCTCTATCAGTCTCAGATGGCAGCATTTGGCTTCTGTAATTTGATGAGGACACTGGCTCTCTTGGCATACAGAATGGCCGAGGATTCAACTTGATGGCATCTGTGAACAAGTCAATAGCTTTCTGTAGTTCACCGTCATTTGGGGCATCAATGGCAGCCACTGTTTTATCATTTGCCTGATCCATCATTTCCTCAGTTATCTCTACATTATCATCTGCCATTTCTTGAGGGGCATCAGTATCTGGTTCAATCACACTATCATTGTCAATTTCTAGATCATTTTCCTCACTTGAAGGTTCATCTTTGTTTTCCTCTGCCTTCTTACTGTTTTTCTCTCTTGATACTGTCTTCTCATTTAGTTTTATGAGTAGCAGGTGCTCCACACACTTATGGGAAGCACATTTCCTCAGTGTGCAGAACCCTCGGATCCTGCTTACACATTTTCACAAAGGTCCTAAGATTGCTCACTTTGTGGGGGTCCATGGTCAAGAGGTGGCAGGCAGAGGGCATGGCTAAGGTTGTGCCTGATTGCAGGCATGGGTACTAGCTCTGCATGACCATGTGAAAGGGGGTTGTTCTTTCTTAGGAAGGACTGCTTTAGCTATTTGGAGTCCTTGGTGATTCCATAAAATATTTTGGATTTTTTTCCCCTATTTGTTGAATAATACCACTAGAATTTTGATATGGACTGTACTGAATCTATAGATAGCTTTGATAGCCAATCTATAGATGACATAAACATTTTAATAATATTAATTCTTCTGATTCATGAACACAGGATAGCATGCAATTTATTTGTGTCTTTTTCAATTTCTTTCATCTAAGTCTTGCAGTTTTCAATGTACATATCTTTCATCTCCTTGGTTAAACTTATTGCTAAGTATTTTGTTGCTTTTGATGCTGTTATAAATGAGATTGTTGGGGTGCCTGGGTGGTTCAGTCGGTTGAGTGTCCAACTTCGGCTCAGGTCATGATCTCACAGCTCATGAGTTTGAGCCCCACGTGAGGCTCTGTGCTGACAGCTCAGAGCCCAGAGCCTGCTTCAGATTCTGTGTCTCCTTCTCTCTGCCTCTTGCCCTGCTCACACACTCTCTCTCAAAATAAAAAATGTTAAAAAAATTTTTTAAATAAATAAACGAGATGAGTTTTCAGATATTTCATTGTTAGCATACAGAAAGTCAAGTCTGTGTGTTGACTTTGTATCACATAACTTCACTGAATTTGTTGATCAGTTCTAACAGGGTTTCTTTGGGTGAAATCTTAGGATTTTCTATATAGATGAGATCATATCATCTGCAAAGACAATTTTACTTCTTCCTTTACAATTCAATGCCTGTTATATCTCTCTCTTGCCTGATTGCTCAGCTATGACTTCCAGTACTATGGTGACTAGGAGTGATGAGAGTGGGCATCCTTGTCTTGTTCCTGATCTTAAAGTAAAAGTTTTCAGCTTTCTAATTGCTGAGTATAATGTTAGCTCTGGGTTTGTCACATATGACCTTTACTATACTAAGGTTTAATATATTAAGGTTTGCTCTTTCTATACCTAATTTGTTGAGTTTGTCTCATGGAAGGGTGCTGTATTTTGTCAAATACTTTTTCAGCATCTGAGAGGATCACATAATTTTCATCTTTCATTCTATTCATGTGTTGTACCACACTTGTCGATTTGCAGATGTTGAACTATGCTTGAATCCTATGAATAAATTCTGTTTGATCATGGTGTATGATTCTTTTAATGTGCTGTTGAATTCAGTTTGCTAATATTTCAATGAGAACTTTTGCATCTATATTCATCAGTGATATTGGGCTATAGTTTTCTTATGCTCTGGAAGAACATGAGAGAGCCCAGAGGGAGGAAGAGGCCAGAAGAAAATCAGGAGCTCACTATGGTTCTTTCCCAGGTGGCTTTCCTCAGAATGCCTGCTAATTTTCCTCAAGGAATGCCTAGAATGGCAGGAATACCCAGGCTCAGTGAAATTCTCAGATAGTATTCTCAGATAATGTCCTTCTCTAGCCTTGGTATCAGAGTTTTAACCCTGGCCTTGCAAAATGAGTTTGGGAGTATTCCCTCCTCTTCTATGTTTTGGAAGAATTGGAGGATTAGTGTTAATTCTTTAAATGTTTGATACCATTCACCAGTGAAACCATAGGGTCATGGACTTATCTTTTGGGGAGTTTTTGATTACAGATTAAATCTCCTTACTTGCTATTGGTCTGTTCAATAGTCTATTTCTTCATGAGTCAGTGTTGGTAGATTGCATGTTTCTAGAAATTTATTCATTTCTTCTGGTTATGTTAGCATATGTGCTCTTACTAGCCTCTTAACGATCCTTTGTAGTTCTGTGGTACAACCTGAAATGTCTTTTTTTTCATTTCAGATTTAATTACTCAAGTCTCCCTTTTTTAGCCTAGCTAAAGGTTTCTCAATTTATCTTTGCAAAAAACTAGCTTGTAATTTCACTGACATTTTCTATTGTTTTTCTGGTCTCTATTTCACTTATTTCTACTCTTATTTTTGTCATTCCTTCCTTTCTGCTAACATTGGGTTTGGTTTGTTCTTTTTCTAGTCCCTTGAGGTATAAAATTAGGTTGCCTATTTTAGATCTTTTTTCTTAACAGGTCTTTATCACTGTAAACTTCCCTCTTAGAATTGTTCTTGCAGCATCCCATAGATTTTGGTGTGGGTTGTATTTGTTTGCTTCAAAATATTTTTTGTATTTCCCTTTTGATTTCTTCTGTGACCCACTGGTTGTTGAGGAGGTATGTTGTTTAATTTCCATATATTTGTGAATTTAATAGTTTCCTAGTGGTATGATTCTGAGTTTTATACCACCGTGGTCAGAAAAGATACTCAGTATAATTTTAATCTTAAATTTGCTAAGACTTGTTTTGTGACTTACCATATGATCTATCCTGGAGAACACTCTGTGTGTGCTTGAGAACAATGTATATTCTGCTGTTGTTGGATGGAATGTTCTTTATGTCTTCAAGATTCAAGTAGTCTAAAGTATGATTCACGTCCAATGTTTCCTTGTTGATATTCTGTCTAAACGATCTATCCATTGTTGAAAGTGGATACTAAAGTCTCCTACTATTATTTTCTTGTTGCCTATTTCTCCTTTCATATCTCTTAGTATTTCTTAATATATCTGGATGCTCCAATATTGGGTCATATATATTTATAATTGTTTTATCATTTTTTAAAGATTTTAATTTTTTAGGTAATCTCTACACCCAATGTGGAGCTCAAATTCACAACCACATGATCATGCTCTTCTGACTAAGTCAGCCAGGTCTCCCTATTTGTTATACCTTTTAAAAACAATTATTTTAAGAGAAAGTGTAAGTGCACACATGTGCATGAACAGGGGAGGGAGGGGGACAGAGAGAGAGAGAGAGAGAGAGGAGAGAGAATCCCAAGCAGGCTCCACACTGTCTGTTCAGAGTCTGACATGGGGTTTAATTTCACAAATGGTGAGACCATGACCTGAGACAAAATCAAGAATCAGACAGTTTTATCAGCTGAGCCACCTAGGCACCCCTGTTATATCTTCTTGATGAACTGAACTGTTTATCACTCTATAATGACCTCCTATGTCTCTATTTACCATTTTTGGCTCAGCATCTAATTTTTATGGTATCAGAATAGCTACATTTGCTCTCTTTTGGTTTCCACTTGTATGGACAATCGTTTTTCATTCCTTCATTCTGACACCTGAAAGCTAATGTGAGTCTCTGGTAGTCACCATATAGTAGGGTTTTGTTTTTTTAATCCATCCAGCCACTGTATGCCTTTCGATTAGAAAATTCATTTACATTTACAGTAATTATTAATCAGACTTTACTAATTCCATCTTATTAATAGTTTTCTGGCTCTTTTGTATTTCCTTTGTTCCTTTCTTTCATCTTGCTTCCTTCTTTGTGAACTATTGTATGCTTCATTTTCTTCTATCTTTTGTGTATATACTGTAGGTGTTTGGTTTGTGGTTACCATGAGACTCACATAAAACTCCTTACAGATATGTCTATTTAACATTGATAACAAATTTTTAAAATGTTTTTAATGTTTAATTATTTTTGAGAGAGAGAGACAGAGCGTTCAGTAGGGGAGGAGCAGAGAGAGAGGGAGACACAGAATTCAAAGCAGGCTCCAGGCTCTGAGCTGTCAGCACAGAACCCGATGTGGGGCTTGAACTCACAAACTGTGAGATCATGACCTGAGGCAAAGTCAGATGCTTAACCAACTGAACCACCCAGGTGCTCCAATAAAAACTTAACTTTAATCTCATACAAAAACTCTAATCTTTTATTCCCGCCAATATTTTATGGCTTTTGATGTCTAAGTGGTAAATTATGACATTATACTGAGTATTTCACTAATAAATTATGGTAGCTATAGTTATTTTTAATACTCTTGTCCTTTAATCTTATGCTGGAGTTAACATAACACCATATTATAATATTAGAGTATTTTTAATTTAACTAATACTTACCTTTATCAATGTGTTGCATATTTCCATGTTTTCATGTTATTAATAATTAGTGTCTTTTCATTTCAGCTTGAAGAACTCCTATCAGCATTTCTTTCTTTCTTTGTTTATTTTTGAGAGAGAGAGAGAGAGAGAGACAGAGACAGAGCACCAAGTCGGGGGGTAGGGTGGGCAGAGAGAGAGAGAGGGAGACACAGAATCTAAAGCAGGCTTCAGGCTCTAAGCTGTCAGCACAGAGCCTGACACAGGGCTCAAACCCACAAACTGTGAGATCATGACCTGAGCCAAAGTTGGATACTCGACCAACTGAGCCACCCTGGTACCCTTGTCAGCATTTCTAAGGCAGGTCTAGCAATGGTGAATTACCTTGGGTTTTTTATCTGGGAAAGTATTTCTCCTACATTTCTGAAGGACAACTTTTCTAAATAAGGTATTCTTGGTCGGCAGGGTTTTTTTCCCTCTCACTCTCCCTCAGCACCTTAAATAGATCATCCCACCCTTTCCTAGCCCACAAGGTTCTTGCTGGGAAATCTCCTTGAAAGCCTTATGGGAGCTCCCTTGTAGGTTATAAGCTCTCCCCCACGGCCACCCCCACTTTTGTTGCTTTTAAGACTATTGCTTAAAAGTCTTTGGCTTTTGACTATTTTATTATAATGTGTCTCAAAGAAAATTTCTTTAAGTTGATTTTGTTTGGTGCCCTACAAAAGCTTTGTAAACTTAGATATCCAGATCTTCAGTCTCAGCTGTTATTTCTTTAAATAAACTTTCTGCCACTTCTCCCTTTCTTCTCCTTCTAGAACTCCAGTGATTCACCAGTTGGTCCTTTTGATGGTATCCCACAGAACATCCATCTTGCATTCTTTTTCCCTTGTTCTCCTCAGACTGGATAGTTTCAAACTCTCTGTCTTCAATCTTATGGATTCTTTCTTCTGCTTGATCAAGTCTGCTGTCGTTGCTCTCCACTGCATTTTTCATTTCATTGAATTCCTCAGCTCTAAAACTTATTTTTCTTTTTTTGATTTCTTTTTGTTAAACTTCTCATTTTATTCATGTATTGTTTTCCTGAAATCACTGAATTTTCTGTTTTCTTCTAGCTCATTGAGTTTTCTTAAAACAACTACTTCGAATTCTTTATCAAGAAAATCACAGATCTCAACGTTTTTGGGTTTAGTTATAAGAAGATTGCTATAATCTTTTGATGACGTCAGGTTACCTTGATTTTTCATGCTTCTTGGAGATGCTGTCTCTGCATCTGAAGTAGCAGTTATCTCCTCCAGTCTTTATTGGAATAATACCTTCCTTCAGCTCTGCTTGAGATTCTGAGCATTTCTTAGACTTTCTATGGATACATCTGCTCCAAGCTTCTTGACCCCTTTTGTGGAAGAGATCCTAAACTTATAGGCCTGTCTTCATCCTGCAAAACACCAAGTTGAGTCCTGACAGCCTCTCTTTTGTTTTCTCAAAGAACGTGCTACGGTTGAAGTTTCTGGTCTCTCCCTGGCTCACAGATTTGTGCCTGCTGCATATGCTTATGTGTCGTCTTCCAAAGCTCACTCTTGCTACTTCTCACAAAAGCACAAACAGAAAGCTGGCCACACAGTGGGGGTGGATGGCATAACACACAGGGGATAGGGGTGCCCATGGGTCTATTGAGGGGGATCCATGAGTGGGGCTTTCTCAGCAGCTGGCGGACAGGCTTCTTGGTGGAGTCCACCATGCAGTTAGGAATACGTCCTCTGTATGTCCTCAGAGTCCGATGTGTCACTTTCCCAGACTTCCTGCCTCCCAATCCTGGAATTCCAGGTTTAGTACTCTGGTGCCAGAGAGAAATGACTGCTTTTAGCAGCATTTATACCTGGGAAATGTTGGTGCTCACTCACACACTCTCTCTCTTTTCCCTACTAAAAGAACTACAGACTGAGGAAGATCTCTCTCTGCCCTGAGCTGTACCACCTTGGGGAAGGGGTGATGTGGGTAAAACCAAACTGTTCTGATCCACTCTAATGTGTCCAAACATTTTCTTTTTCTCTGTCTCTAATAAGTGCTGGATCTTATCCTCTGGAAATGTGGACTTCCACAAAGGCTCTCTTGTCCACAGGTAACCATTTAGGTGTTTTCCAGTGGCTCCCAGACTGCAGTCAAGAGGAGCTAGAACTGGTTCGCGGGTCATTTCAGGGTCCACAGCTGGGACAGAGGTCTGTCTGCCTATTATGCAATGCACAGGTGGGCAAGACTCCCACCAAATTCCTTGGTGTATCATGCTGGATCCCACAGCTCCCATAAAGGCACTTTGTTCATGGATAGATACAGAATACTTGTTGTTAGGGGTGGTGGGGCAAAAACAAGGAATGTCTTATGCCACTATGATAAAAAAAAAATGTTGGAGCGCCTGGGTGGCTCAGTCGGTTAAGCCTCCGGCTTCGGCTCAGGTCAGATCTCACGGTTCGTGGGTTCGAGCCCTGCATCGGGCTCTGTGCTGACAGCTAGCTCAGAGCCTGGAGCCTGTTTCAGATTCTGTATCTCCCTCTCTCTCTGACCCTCCCCCGCTCGCACTGTCTCTCTCTCTCTCTCAAAAAAATAAATAAAAAGCATTAAAAATTTTTTTTAATGTTTTAGGGGTGTCTGGATGGCTCACTTGATTAAATACCCAACTCTTGATTTGGACTCAGAGCATGATCTCACAGTGTGTGGGTTCAAGCCCTGTATCACTCTCTGCACTGACAGTGTAGAGCCTGGTTGAGATTCTCTCTTTCTCTCCCCTTCCCCTGCTTCTGCTTTCTCTCTCTTTCAAAATAAACTTTAAAAAATGTTTTTAATCATATGAAAATATTAATGGTAAAACATTTTTAAACAAAGAAAAAACTAACAAAATATTCCCTAACTAGGCCCAAATAGTTTCCTTTCCCAAAAAGAAAGAAAAGCATTGCTACAGATAATCAATGTATTTTACGATCTTGACTTCAGTGAACAAATGCTGTCCTAAGTAGGAGAAAAACAATGGCTTACTCATCCTGGGCCACTGCCCCACTTTGCTGGCCTTTATACCAAACTTCTTTAGGGCAGATCTTAATAATGAAACCTCTGTATTTTGATTCACACTCACATCTTTATCTGTTGTAACACAGTCTTTGGCCCACCCTTCTCCTGAATTTGTTCTTTGGAAGTCCTTTTCTTGAGATTAAAACTTTTAAGCCCCTGCACAGTGTTTAACCCTAAGGTCACTCTCTCCCAGTTTGGATTCTATCAATACCTTTTTCAAGAAACATCTTAAATTTTTTTAATGTTTTGTTTATTTTTGAGAGAGAGCGAGACAGCATGAGCAGGGGACGGTCAGCGAGAGAGGGGAGACACAGAATCCCAAGACAGGCTTTAGGCTCTGAGCTAGCTTTCAGCACAGAGCCCAATGCGGGGCTCAAACCCATGAATTGTGAGATGATGACCTGAGCCGAAGTTGGACGCTTAACCAACTGAGCCAAGCCTGAACTCACAACCCCAAAATCAAGAGTCACATACTCTACCAACTAACCCAGCTAGGCGCCCCTCTAATCTTTCTGATCACTCCGTATGTCTCCTTCAGCTCCCTAAAACCGGGCACTACTTATGGTTGTGACTGCCCTAATCCCTCTTTTCAACTTCTGCTTCTTCTCCTTTAAGTATCCCCTCCACATTTGTGTGTCCTAGTTATCTTTAACTAGCACTCCAGTATGGTTGCTCCCGAATCCAACCTTTCTCCCAAAACTCAAAGATTTGAATTTCCAGCTATCTGTTAGTCTCCATATGATCTGGCTAAGCATAATGGCTCTTCTAAACAGACACATCCACCCCAGCTGTGTACCCAGCAATATACACAAGCAGTCCTCTAAAACCCTCACTTTATTCACCACGTTAGGCCACTTACCATGGCCTCTTTGAGCTGTACTGTTTTAATTTCTCATCATTGTGCATTCTTCTACCCCTTGGTTGTATTCTTGGCAAGGATTTTCTGGCTAGGTCTGATTATCTCCTCAAAATAAATCAAGGTCTTCCACTAGCCTGCTGTCTTTGCTTATTGGTAATAAACTTCCCCAGTGGGAGAACTTCTAAAATTGATAGTGCATTTCACTGCTCATTCTCCCGCAAGCAATCAAGACGAAGACCCACCTACAGTTCAAACTGGGTCAGTCCTTTCCTCCAGACACCTGCTTGCCCTCCTGTGCTCCTTTTGTCTCTTACTGGTTCTTTTCTCCACACTGATCCCAAGGCTAAATGAAATCTCAGCTGATTCCTCACTCCCTTTTCTCTCTTTTTTTATTGTGGTAAAACATATAACATGAAATTTAGCATCGTAACCATGTTTAAGTACACAGTTCAGTAGTTTTAAGTATACTCAAGATTGTTGTGAAAGAGATCTCCAAAACTTTCTCATCTTGCAAATATGCAGCTCTACACCCATTAAAGGCCTCTTTTCCCCTTCTACATCCCTTCCTCTCTTTAAACTTGAAAATAAATTGTTTCACAAATCCTGTTGATTCTTTCTCTGTAATGCCATAGAAAATCATAAGATTCGGTGGGATAAGGGATCTGAAAAATCCCCAAACACAACTTATTATGTCAGGGTAATGTCTAAAATTTTCATATTCAGTGGATATCCGGTATAGTTTACAGACATCAACACACATCAAGGTGATCATACCATTCTTGAACACTTACTGTAAGTGGAAGTTCTGGTTTATGTTCCACTAAAATCTTTCTCCCTCTGATTCTGTAGCACTGATGCTAACTCTGCCCACCACAGAATGAGATTACTCTCTTGCTCATGAAATTCCTTCAGACTTTTACAGAGCATTATACTCCCAAATTTTTCTCCCAAGGTCTATAAACTCATAAGTCTTTCAAAGAATACTTGTATAATATCACGTGGGGTCTTCAGTCTCTCTCAAAATATGTGACCTGAAAATGAACTCAACTTCACAGATACAGTCTGACCCAGGAAGAACAGAATGAGATAATCACCTTACGTCTTTCTAGACACAGGTTATAGTACTGTTACTGCATACACTATCAACTAAAACCCTCACATCTTTGGATTGGTTTGGCTAATAGAAGCCTAATACTTCTCATAAACCCAGAATAAGAAATTTTTTCTTATCATTGAATGAATTCTTACTCAGCTTGCTGTGCCTCAGCAGGGTAAAGTACTAATTAACAGCAACTGCAAACTGGAAATATGCACACACTAAAATGCACCCACAAAATATTTATGTAGAATGTAATGCTAAAGTGCAGATCATATTAGAGTTTAGTGTGTTTCCTCTACTCACATCCAGGGTTAGTGTCCACATCCCCAATCTTGCTTCAGTCACTTCCTCTCTATCTTCACTATCATGGTTCTCTCTTGCCAACCTCAACTATGGTTTCCAATCTTTTCACTCACATGATAACAGACTACACTCGTTTAACAGCACAGAGCTTTCATTGTGACTTCAGTAACTTGCCCTTACTAGTGTACCACTGCTGCTGAGTAAAGCCAACCTAGTTATATTGGCATTCAATAATCAGTTCCTTTTCTCTGAACAAATCCAACAATTGTAGTAGGGCACAGTTCCCAGTAGTATAGACTATACTATGAATATGCAATATACATTAAACACATATATTGTACATACAGGATACACAGGTGTATTATTTCTTATTGATAAGGATTCTCTTCACTCTCTAGGACAGCCACACTTTGCTGCCTGCTTCCCTTCAGCAAGTAAAATAAGATTATCAAGAAAAGACTACCCTATGATCCAGCAATTGCACTATTAGGTATTTATCCGTAGGAGACAAAAATACAGTTTTGAAGGGATATATGCACCCCGATGTTTATAGCAGCATTATCAACAATAACCAAATTATACAGAGAGCCCAAATATCCATCAACTGATAAATGGATAAAGATGTGCTGGGACACCTGGGTGGCTCAGTCAGTTAAGCATCCAAAACTTGACTTCAGCTCAGGTCATGATCTTATAGTTTCATGAGTTCAAGCCCCACTTGGGGCTCAGTGCTCATAGTACAGGCCTTCTTGGGATTCCTCCTTTCTTTCTGTCCCTCCCCTGCTTGCATTCTCTCTGTCTCTCAAAAATAAATAAACTTAAAAAAATTAAAAAAAAGATATGGTGCATATACACAATGGAATATTACTCAGCCATGAAAAAATGAAATCTTGCCATTTGCAACCACGTGGATGGAGCCAGAATGTGTTAACGCTAAGTGAAATACATCAATCAGAGAAAGACAAATACACATTTTCAGTCACATACAGAATTTAAGAAATAAAACAGATGAACATAAGGGAAGGGGAAGGGAAGAGAAGAGAGGGCAACAAACCACAAGAGACTCTTAATGACAGAGAACAAACTGAGGGTTGACGGAGGGAGCTGGGAGATGGGCCAGGTGGGTACTAGGGAGAGCACTTGCTATGATGAGCACTAGGCGTTGTATGTAAGTGATGCATCACTGACTTCTACTCCTGAAACCGGCATTGCACTGTATGTTAACTAAAATTTAAATTAAAAAAATTCTGAAAACAAAGACAACCCATAGGATTTGTTACACCAGGTTTATTGGGCTCATTAGCTCAGATCTCTCATCGCAAATTAAGTCCAATGAAATTGATAATAAAAGTCCAAAGTTTTTCTTGTTTAATTTTGTACCCAGCGATAAGCTACGAAGTACCCTTTAACTTTGATTTCTCAATACCAAACACCTTCTTGATCAAAATTAAGCCATAAAGAATTCCTATAATTTCTCTACATTCCATCTGGTGCAGAATTCCATCTGAGAAGTGAGGGTAAGTGAATGGATAACAGCAGTGTTTTAACCCACAAACAGCTCATCCCTGAGAGACCAAGTGTTTTTGGGAAAATAAAAGTCTCTCTGGTCTTCATCTTCCTAATTAATAAAACAAAAGTTAATCTTAGCAGATAACTGCTGAGGTTCCTACAAGTGCTGATGCTCTGTGATTCTTTCATTATGAATACGATTTAGTCTCTAGGAAAAAAATTACAAATAAATATATCCAGCAGCTCCATTAACACAAATAGCTTTGGTGAAATCTAAAAACAGCTAACTCATCTCCATGAGAAAAACTATCAATAAAGCAGAACAGAAGAGATTGCATGTAGTTTACTAGGACACAAATGAGGACCATAATGAATGTAAAAATACAGAAATGATTAATTCTTGTAAGAAGCATCAATTAAGTCGGTATGAATTCATCAAGGAGTGATATACATCAAATGTTTTCACAGTTCTCCAAAGGAAGAATCTTCCATATTAGTAAATTAACATTGCAATAGACCCTCAAATAATCAGCACCTATTCTTTAGTATGCATATCATACAGTCAAGGCTAGTAATACTATTATTAAAACCACTCTCTTGGGTACCAGGGTAGGTTAAGCATCAGACTCCAGCTCAGGTCATGATTTCATGGTTTGGTTGGGGAGTTTGAGTCCTGCATTGGGCTTTGTGCTAACAGCTAGCTCAGAGCATGGAGCCTGATTTAGATTCTGTGTCTCCCTCTCTCTCTGCCCCTCCCCTGCTTGCACTGTCTCTCTCTCTCTCTCTCTCAAAATTAAACATTAAAAAGAAACACTCTCTCAACACAAGTTTCAAAGGTGCGGACTTCAAAATCATGGGCTTATTTTGACAGATGTTTACCCCAAGCACAGACTCCTAGCCTAAATTATACAAGAGTGCACAAATGATTGAAGCAAATTGATTGCAAAGAAAAAAAAAAATGTTACGGCAACTACTTTCATAAGAGAATAGACATAATGTGGACACAGTGAATCTCAGTGTAAGTGGAGTATTACCGGCCTGTAAACTCCTTGTAAGCAAGGGTTACATCGCACTGAGCTTATCACTCCCAGCAGTCTGGGTGCAGTTAGGCACATAAAGAGGGTAGCTCTGAAATGACCATTGAGTCTAGGCTGAACAGCCAAGAGATTACTAGGGTACTGGCATCAGAGAGCACAAATTTACAAATAAATACAAGAACATGAAAAGGCAGGAATATAGTCAGCACAAAGGCTGAGACCTTGGCATTACAAATACCATGAAGGATCAACATGCCCCAGAATGGTGTTTTAAGGTGGCAGGTAGGTTTATGGGGGAAAGATGGCAGTCACAAGCAACTATGAAGAAGGAGTCTCAAGGAAGTCAACAATACAGACTCTGAAATTGCTGATGCCAGGAGAAAAGAAATAGAGAAAGAAGAGACAACCTACATGTCAAAGAGAGAAACAGACATAGAGGCCCGGAGAGAAACCAGGCTGTAGAGAGAAGGCAGTAGGCTGACAGCCAATCAGTGCAGGACCGAGGACGGTGACTGGGACAGCACAACGGTCTGAAGCCCTACGCCTTTCTCCACCTTCCGACTCCATTCCAGTCGGGGGAGTGGTCCCCTAAAAACGTTTACCCCCAGCACACAGGTTTGGGGGGGAAGCAAAGCTTTGTTTGTTGATTTTTACCTGTTACCTTTTATGATTTATTTATAATTGCATCCAAGTTAGTCAGCATATGGTGCGACAATGATGTCAGGAGTAGATTCCTTAAGCCCCTTACCCATTTAGACCACCCCCCCAAAACCCTTCCAGAAACCCTCTGCTTGTTCTCCATATTTAAGGGTCTCTTACATTTTGTCCCCTTCACTGTTTTTATATTATTTTTGCTTCCCTTCTCTTACACTCATCTGTTTTGTATCTCAATTAAAGTCCTCGTATGAGTGAAGTCATGCTATTTGTCTTTCTCTAATTTCACTCAGCATAATACCCTCCACTTTCATCCACATAGTTGCAAATGGCAAGATTTCATTCTTTTTAATTGCTGAGAAATACTCCATTGTGTGTGTGTATATATATATATACACACACACACACACACCACATCTTCTTGATTCATTCATCTGTCAATGGACATTTGGGCTCTTTCCATACTTTGGCTATTGTTGATAATACTGCTATAAACATTGGGTTGTGTATGTCTGGGAAGCAAAATTTTATTTAAGACAAAGGGAGAAGGGACATACATGAAAGCAGGGGGGCCTATGAAAAATTTTGACCATCATACAAGCATACTGGAAAGTCTAAGTGAAGGGCAGCCCAGGCCCTGGATATAAAGAGATAACATTAAAAGCAAGAGGAGAATGAGAAATAAACTGAAAAACATGGCAGTGACTGGAGAAGTCTTCTTTGGAGGTTGTCCTGATACTGAAGAATGAGGAGTGGTCACCAATCCCAGAATTTCAGCTGGAGCACTGGCTTGAAAACAACACTGCAAATTCCCCCAGAGATCACTTAGAACTAACAGTAGGGCACCTGCATGGCTCAGTTGGTTAAGTGTCTGACTTCGGCTCAGGTCATAATCTCACAGTTTGTCGGTTTGAGCCCTGCGTCAGGTTCTGTGCTGAATGCTTGCTCAGAGCCTGGAGCCTGCTTCGGATTCTGTGTCTCCTTCCTTCTCTGCCCCTCCCCCACTCACCCTCTGTCTCTCTCTGTGTCTCAAAAATAAATAAATGTCAAAAAAAAAAAAAGAACAGTAAGTAACATCTCAAATTATTCATGTAGGGAGTGGTGAGATGAAGGAATGACCAAGAACCTAAAACTATTGGTTCCCTTAAATCTGTTTGAAATTCTTTTAATTCTCCAACTGGCAACTTTTATTTATCAACATAGAAGGTTAAATGAAATTCATATTTCAAGTTAAAATCTAACTTCTGAAACAGTCTGGGCCTATTAAAATAAATCAAAACCAGTAAGTTCGGTTTTTATCTCCTCTATATTTTTGCCCTGAAGAAAATGCTAAAGTATTTGTGATTTGGGACATGGTTAAAATATGGATGCCGCTCAAAACACGCAGGAAGTAAAAGCATCCACAAACCAGCATTATCCAAACAACTCTATACACCTTGCAATTAAGTGTGAAAATTTTCTTTCTTTTTAGGTTTGAAGCAAACATAATATCATATAGCTTTTAGCTAAGAAAATAATCACTCAAGAGCACAACAAAGGCTGATTACAGTCTAGAACACCATGCCTCAACATGCAGATCCCTTCCCTGTCTGGTCTGGCTGCCCTCAGTTGTCCAGGACTTGAAGAACGTATCACTACATGCCCTGGTGAAGCGGTGTAGGCCCGTGTGACAGGCTGTGACTGCCAGGATCATTCCAGACCTTCTATCCTGCCTACTTGGTTTCTCACATTTTTACTTTCTTTAAAAATGTGATATGAAAAAATAACAAGTTCATAGAAGAGATTTCCATGGAACACCTTAATTCTTTAATTACACCTGTACAATTTAATTTAATTATAATAAACACCAGCGAGCTCTTTATTAATCTGGGAGAGAAAGGAAAAAAGCAGATCTTATGTCCAGAATCTCTGGTGAGTTTTCAAAGGACAGGAGTGCTCCGGTCTCAAGCCGCAGGCATACTCTGGGTCAGAAAATACCCTGAGGTTGCTTGCCCTGAAGGTAAGTAAGCCTTCTTTCCTTACCTATCCTTTCTTTCGGCCAGCTCCCCTCTCTACTCCCTTCTTCTTTCCTTGCATACAAGATGCCTGTATGAACCCTTCTATTATTGCTCTGTATTCCTTCCTTCCTTTCTTTCTTGCCTAGAAGGCTTGTCACAGGCCCTACCTAGTCCACTATCTAGGACAGAAAAATGAAAAAATAAGGTATTAACTTTCTCAGTTGCCACTGTCTCCCTCTACCCTGCTAGATCTCTTCACCTGCTGGATGGTTTGAACCTGAAAGTAACTGAGGAATTTGGGCAGATTTTCTCGATGCATAAAGTGCTTGAACTGTACAAAGAAAGAAGGAAAGGACTGAAAAACAATTATTTGTTCACAACAGAAAAAATGACAGTTACCTTCCTGCATGGACTCCTGACTTCCCCACCTCCGATTTGCTTAAGATATAAACAACATTCAGATATTTTCACTAGGAAGAACAACTGTTTTTTTGGTATGCTACTGAATTACATATTTTAGAAAGCTTGTTATTAATATACCAAAGTATATGAAAATAGTTTTATTATATGAAGTTGGTCACTGAAATTTTTTTAAAATTATAAGAGTGAATTACATAGATAAATGACAAATGGCTTCAAATAATACAAGAGGATGCAAAAATTCATCAAGATGTAGACTTACCATTTGTATTCTTCTATATATACATTAGATTTCATTAAAAATAATCACATAAAAATAGTAACAGAAGAGGAAGAGAGTTATTAACAGAGGGATATATAGTTTAATAAGATTTTCCATGAATTTACAACACTTAAAGTTCAATGATGAATACTTTTATTTTTATATGTGTCACAGTTTTTCATAATAAAAGATGCTATAAAATGTTACTTATAAACTCAAGAAAATATAAGATTCAAATGCATGGTATAGAAACAGTATATCCTTTAAGACTAGACTTTGATTTAAAATATAGTACATTAAAAGTTAAGAATTGGGGTGCTTGGGTGGCTCAGTCAGTTGAGCATCTGACTTGATTTCAGCACAGGTCATGAGCCTCATGTCGAGCTCCACACTGAGCATGGAGCCTACTTTGGATTCTCTCTCTCTCTCTCTCTCTCTCTCTCTCTCTCTCTCTCTCTGTGTGTGTGTTCCTATCCCTGCTTATGTGCTCTCTCTCTCTCTCTAAAATATTAATTAATTAAGGGGTGCCTGGCTTGCTCAGTTGGTAGAGTTTGCAACTGTTGATCTCAGAGTTATGAGTTCAAGCCCCACACTGGGCATGGAGTCTAACTTAAAAAATGATTTTTCTTCATAATTTTGCTGAAAATGACAATAACTCTCCATGAAAATGTCTCTGCAAAATTATGAAGGACTCTACAAACTATGATAGAGAGATGTTGAAATTCTGCTAGAGAACTGTTCATATTTTGTACTATATGACAATAAATTTAAGATTTTAAATACGAGAAAGAAATAATTACATCTAATAAAAATCTCCTAACTATACAGTACATGAATTGGTTCTGATAAGAGCCAAACTAAGAGTTCCAGTATATCATGTGACTTGTGTGTGGACACCTTTTGCATAAATCCTGCTTTACTCGTTCTGTCCCCAGCCCCTCTCCCTACCTCTTCAAAGTCAGTAATGTGTATCATGAGACAATGAGCTGCCGAACAGCGATTATTTCCTGCAGAAAAAAATCATCCAAAAATATACAAGCCTCCTTCACTCTCCCAATATAAATCACTTATAACAGGCACATTATGTCTACAGTTAATGGATCCTACAGATTTAGAAGGCAAATCTTCTATTTAGCTGAAGAACAGCTGAAGAACACTGGAACACATCACTGAATCCAAATTTGTCTTTGGTTTTTCTTAAAATGCCTCATCCCACTCAAAGGATTACATGAATATCATTACCTATGATAGGCATTTCCCAACTTACAGAAGGGTTATGTGCTAAAAGTTCATCTCTAAAGAAGCTTTCTGAAATTCAGATCACATTTTCCCATGGAAAGAATTTTATAAAGGGTAGTCAGGTCAGTCAGGCCACCCTAAGAAATCTATAAAGTTCAAATTTACTGGACCTTTTATGCTTCTCTGCAGCACTGTGGTTTGTTTGTTGTTGTTTTTCCCAACTAGCCACCTTACCATTATTTCTTTGAAAAAATGCAACAGGGATTGTAGGAATACTCTTCTCCAAAGCTCTGTTCTTGCACATGCATACACACGCACGCACACACACAAACACACACACACACACACAAACCTTGCCCAGGTCCATGTGCCACAATGTCTGTTACCCATCAGAGCAAGCAGAGTGGAACAGTTTAGACAAGGGGCTCTTGCATTTGAGGGCTGAAGGAAGTCAGGGTTCTACTCTTATTGGGTCTCACAAATACAGGACAGAGATGGTGGGTTATAACTTCGATCAGGCTTATCTTCTCAAACATGTTTATATAAAAACTTAGAAACTTCCTAATAATAACTTTTAATATGTATTTTTTAAATGCTTATAAACTCAGAGCAAAATCAATCAGAGGTGACTTTTGTGTACTTTAGCTGCATCCAAAACTGTAACAAGAAACTCTCCTCCTAGACGGGAGAGATGGGATCGGAGGGTCCCACACAGAAACCGAAGCGATGGCTTCCTAGACCATAG
This sequence comes from Suricata suricatta, assembly GCF_006229205.1. Taxonomy (NCBI): domain Eukaryota; kingdom Metazoa; phylum Chordata; class Mammalia; order Carnivora; family Herpestidae; genus Suricata; species Suricata suricatta. Next base: position 59,547,694 of record NC_043700.1, read on the forward strand.
CAAGGGGCTGCCCTCTGCCACAGGCGGAAGGTGCCAGCAGGAGAAGGTCCTGAAAACTACGTCCAAGAGAAAGCCGCCTGTATCTCAGATCTACCTTTCCACTCTGCCCCAAGGCAACCAGATTTTAACACCTCGAAAACGTTTAAACTACCAAGTTGTTCTCCTGGGTGCAAGAAAAAGCTATAAGAAGTCACAGAAATAGAATGACTTAATTTCATATGCAAATATTTTCTCATATGCCTGTTCGTTTGACAGTTTGAAAGAAAAAAGATGTAGGGACTCAATACTTGCATGAAACTGCTATTCAATTCTTTAGGCCCAATACCAATTTATAGAGCTTTTTTTAAGGTCAGAATTTGATAAGTATGTTTTAATTATGCAGTAATACATTGTAAGACTTTAAATGTACTTTTATAAGGTTCAGATCCAGAAACATAACTTTCTAGAAATCATTATAGAAAATTCTCAGATGTCAAGAGTTCCAGATTCCTCCCTGTCTCAAACTCAGCTGGGGCCTACTCTACTTGCCTGCATAGGTGTTGGCTTTGTTCAGGAGGTCTGTGCACGCATGCATATCAGCAAAAGCCCGAATTCCTAAGCAGTTGACAGGGTGAAGCTGAGATTCCAAAAATTCACAGCAAGTCTTCTTCACATCCTGTAACTGTAACAGCCCAGCTGCTGGGAGAAGTACCTGCAACATCCAAGGAAGCAGTTAGGCAGGTGGATGAAAGAATAGTCACTACTTACCACTCCTATATGGGGCAAAACAGGTGCAGCCAAAACTTACTACCTGCATCCAGACCCAAATGCTCCATAGAAAAGGAATGTAACAACCATCGGCCAAAACGGTGATGCTCTACATTCCCCATAATTTCTACAGTATCTTTCAGAGGTCTCTTGTTGGTCATCAGGATAGAAGAGAGAGCAGATCATATTAGATTAATGGTTCTTTTTATAAGCATAAACCAAACGTACCTCTGAATTTTAAAAATATAAATTATTAGGATGCTGGGGGGTACTATGGTTCAGTGTAAAGGTTTTTTTCCCCGTAATTCAAGCACTCATGAGCTTCAGTGATTTGTGGGGAAGGCATGAGCCCAAAGTAATACCATCACAACAAAGCGTCATTTTGTCCCCCACTGTCTGAAGAGCACAACAAACTGCTTTCCTTAAGAGACAGAACAGTTTTAAATTCAACGGTCTCTGTACAGGCAGTTTCTCTCAAATGTAATATATGTGCTAAAAAGGAAAACACAAAAGGGGCTGCCCTCTGCCACAGGCGTAATATTAACTTTTTGATTTGTATTTTTATTTGTATAACTCCAAGAAATTTTGTATTAATTATAGGTTTTTCTACGGGATTTAACCAGTATCTTCACTATAAATACTATATTCAATACCACAACTACTTTTCAAACAGATCAATAATGGAAACATTTTTTCTTGTGACTTAGTGCAAAGCTATGTTAAGTACCACATCTGAAAGTCAAATTAAGTGGGAAAACATCATAAAAAACGAAGTTCTTGAACATCTGCTGCTCTTTTACAAAAGGCAAAAGAAAAAATAAGCCTCAACTATTAGAACAATGGTCAATTTTAGAAAAGATCACATTAGCATAAAAAAATAAATAAAACCTAAGTTCCGTTAGGAATTGACTCTCATATATGCCAAGCTGTAACCCAAAGAGAGAAAGAGAAAAAAAACAATAGTTCAGGAAATATTTAATAATTTTCTTGTATCTATGTAATAAGTCCTAAATGTGGAAAAGAAAGATATGTTCGTGTCTTTCCATTACAGAAACTACTCTATTTTTTTTAAAGGAACCACACTTTTAACTTTCAAATCTAAAGGTTGCATGTGTGTTCACCCACATGCATACAGTCAAATGGTCATGAATTAAAGACTTAAGAGACTAACTTTATGTTTTAGTGCAATTGTACTAATTTTCTCTAAAAATAATACAAACAGTATCTTGTGAGCTTTTCCCTCTGAATTTAAGAAAAATAAAGTGTAATTGTACTAGTTTTCTCTAAAAATAAAACAAACAGTATCTTGTAAGCTTTTCCCTCTGAATTTAAGAAAAATAAAGTGCAATGCTGTTTATAGTCAAATCTTTTGTGTAATATGTATAGTGTGTTTCATTATGTTATGAGAACAATCTCTATGGAAACCTTTAGTTGTTGATAATTTGCAAATTGGAGGTTTTTCTACACTTGTATAATTGTGCTCTGAAGCAACGTAAAATACATTCCAAGATGCTTAACAGCACTGGCATTTAATTCAGCAAATACATACAGTTAAGAAAGTGGTCTTCAGTGTAAGATTCAATCTCTGTGAAATTTGCATTAGTAATGATCACCCATCTAATCAGCATTTTCCCAGATACAATATGGTGAGGTAGAGTAGTATTCAAATTGCTTGGTAATAAAGAAAGACACAAGCTTTGGGGGAACAACATGGCTGAGCAGAAACAGGCTCACTCATGCACTGGTGGTAGGAGTGTATATTGGCTCAACATTCTTGAAAAACAGTTTGCCCATTTCAATCAAAATAACAATACACAGGTGTGCCTGGATGGTTCAGTCAGCTGAGTGGCTGACTTTTGATTTCTGCTCAGGTCATGATCCCAGAGTCGTGGGTTCAAGCCCCTCACTGGGCTTCACACAGAGTATGGAACCTTCTTAAGATTCTCTCTCTCTCTTCTCCCTCTCTCTCCCCCTCCCCTGTTTGCAGGGTCTCTCTCTCTCTCTCAAATAATTTTTAAAAAAAATACAAATGCATATATCCTCCAACCCAACAATTTAACCTATAGATACACTAACAAATGCACAAAATCTCACAGGCACAAGACATTCATTGGAGCACTTGCACTACTGTGGGTAATAGCAAAAGTTAGGGAAAAGCCTAAATGTCCATTGTAAGGAAACCAATTAAACAATATCATCCATTCAATGGAATACTCTGCAGTCATTCAAAAGAATGAGGAAACTATATGAATGGGACAGTTTCTAAAGTACTTTCATCAGTGAAAAAACTTACTGATTGATTCATACTATTCTAAAATATATACATACTCCCTCATTCATATACACATCCATCTAAAAAATCAGCTAAAGCAAGCTTTAAAATTTTTTATTTTACTTCCTTACTTTCAGCGTCATCACTACCAAGCCCAGATCTGCCTCATCAGGAGACTGAAATTAATAAAATTGTGGAATTTATACACCAGGAATAGAAAAGTTATTCCAATTGTGAACCATGTAGCTAGAAATTCACGTATAATTTTATATCTTAAATGACAATGATGAGTCAAGTGGTTCCATGTTTGGCAAACAATATATATTAAATACACCTTAAAGGTTAGTCAAATGTATAAAAAAGCTTACTCACAATTTCATTGTCAGTAAATCCTTTCAAATTGCCTCAGTTTCACAATATAATTTTACTAGGACTAAATTTCAATAGCTCCTAATTATTAATTATGTCCAGCTTCAAAAACAATGAGTAATTGGCCTGGGCTTATTATGATGACCCACGGTCACTCATGATGAAAACAGGGACGCCACCAGGCCACACCAACTTTAAGTCTTAGACAGCCAGCAAAAACAAAACAAAACAAAAAGTTTTCCTAATTCCAGATGAACCACATCTCAAAATCGGAACCACTTGGTTGGCAGCCTGTGAGCTGGATGCCTCAGGATCAAATCAAATCTTCTATTTTGTCTGATAAAGAAACCAAATCGTAGAAGCCAGAAGACTTGACCAAGCCATACAGGTGCTCAGTGGAAAGCTAAGAGTATAATCAAATTTACCAACTCCTTCGTCCTTCTACTACCTTGAGCCCTATCTATAGGTGCAGCAAGAGTACTAAAGACAACAATCATTTCAACAACACACTCTTGCAATTGCTTCCATTTACTCAGTAATTACCACATCAGGCATTGTGCTAAGCACCTGGCAGGCAATATTTCATTGTCCCCATTTTACACAAGGGAATACAGAAGGTTGGACAAGTTGGGAAACTTGACCAAAGTCACACACTTGGTATGGAAAAGGTCAAGTCTGCTGTGAAAGAAGTACTTAACCAAAGCGAGGTACAATGCTTTTAGATGGCACACAGATAAACATTCTCATGTTAGGCCTATGATTTTAAAGTTACCAATTATTTATTTCAATAATATAAATTCCATCTTAAGAACCTTTATTTAGGCAAGAATTGAGTCAATGTAGGGAAGAACATTTAGCATTTAATAGTGTCAGCAATATAGAATATAGCAAAATCATGAAAGTGCACACAAATTACTAAACTTTAGAAAACTCTGAATTGAGAGATCACATTAATCTTTCAATATCTAATAGCATTCTGATCCCTATGGTTTTTATGTACCACTGAAAAGGAAGGATGTGCCTTAATCTGGGGCTATCACAGTCCCATGACATATTTTCTAAGAGTGGATAAACTCCACTATTAGTAACAAATGTGGGAAACACCGAGCAATGTAAAGAAGTGGTTTCTTAATTTTCTATTTAGGTCACAAAAATATCTTGGGCATTGTAATTAAGAGGTCTGAAAACAAAGTTATGCCTTTAAAACTAATTTTTCTGAGCTCCCTAGAGCAAAGGTGCAGTTGAGTTGTGCTGCTTCTTATATGAAATAGAATTATGTTGACACAATAAACCTCCAGCCACATAGTTTTATGACCCAATGGAATTTTCCACTTGCTCCATTTTCCATACACCAGTATTAACCCTGAGATTGATGAAAATCACCCTATGGCACTCTAGAGTCTAAAGTATATTCCAAAACATCAAAGAAAAGGCAATTATATTTGCTATATAATACAAATGTTAATGGTATATTCTAAGAATCAAAAACTGATTAATTCCCATATAGTACATATACTGAAAGGAGGGCCATACTCCAAAAGCTGAAATATTTCTCTCCCTTATGTTGAGCCCTAAAAAAAAATACAAAGTTGGCAGCACGTCTTGAGGCCCAGACTTTCCCTCTCCTTCTGGTAGCCTCCTCCCTTGTTTCCCGTTTATTTCTAATCTATCAACCCGGAGCCTCTCCACTTGGACCCTGGTGTTTTCATCATGATTTCTCAGTCCCCTTCAAGTCACTACTAACAGCATCACAACATTTCACCTGCGTCGTAACATTCACCAATGTCAGAAATGATTTTATATATCTACTCCCACATCTACTGTCTCTTTCCCTGTAAAACAATATAAGCTCTGGAACAGTGGGGTCACATCTGTTTTACTACAAGAATATCTACATATATAATAAATGAATCAACCTGAATGTAAATTAATGTGTTACTCTCATGGGTATTTGTATTTTAAGAGAGATACAAATTTGGATGTCCTTTAACCCAGAAAGGCAAACTCTATTTCTAAACTGTGTCTATATGGGACACCTATGTCCTACTGCAAATCCTCTTAGCCTCAACTCTTGGTCAAGCCACCACTGCTGCAACCAGGTCCAAGTAGACTTGGATCACATTTGTGAAAATGTAACTTAACCGTGCCTCACCCCACCTCGTACCATAGCTCTCTGCCTTCCTAGCCAGGGAACGCACTGGCAACGCACACCAGCACTACCAGAAGCACAGGGAAAATAACGCTTATGGGCCCACCCTGACCTATGGAGAATGGTCTAAAGAAAGATGATGGCTAAGTGCTTCCCCTCTTTATTCCCAAGTAGATACTTCCGAGACACATTTCATAAGCCTCCTCAGAAGGTCCTGATAAGAACAAACATCTTACATTTAGCTGTGACCAGATCTATCCCACACTTTGAAATGGTTTTTCCTCCTTTCCAATTCAAATTTCCTGTTCATTCACAGTTGCTCTCTTGGATCACTTTCCAAATAAACTAATTGCACAAAAGCTTGCTTTCAGGGGCATCTCAGGCCATTACATTGCACATGCAATAAACTGTAAATGTGAATATAGTTAGTTATAAGAATATGAACTATAGTGCTGTTTGTAATATTAAAAATTAAAAAGAACTCAAATGTCCAATAACAAGAGATACGTGAAATACATTCTGTGCAATCAGTAAAATTGACTATTTTGTAAATATTAGAGGAGATACAACAGATACGTATCTAATGACCTGGAAAAATATCCCTAATACATTTAGTATGTAAAGATAATTTCTAAACAAAACATACAACACAATCCCCTTCTCTGTAAACAGACATACACAACAACACAGACAACACTAGAGGAATATACCTCAATTGTTAACAGGGATTAATCTGGTTAGTGGTAGTATCAAGACTTTCTATTTACTTCTTTTTATTTGCATTTCCTAATTTTTCAATAATGAATATGCACCATTTACACAGTCACATAGTATTTAAAAGAAAGTCGGGGAGAAGCAAGCAAAAGACTGCCTTTCTGGATCTCTAGAACTCCAGAGAATACAGCGATGGTAAAGGGAGCTATTTATTCAATAATTATCACCCACCGCTTGCCAGACATTGCCTCAGTTTGACCTGAATTGTGAGTATCAGGAGTCTCAAAGGCCTATGATCATCAAACTAGTGTTTTGTAGGCTCTACACATTACTCTTCTTGTTCATGTGAATAGCACTGTCTCCAAGTGCTAGAAAAAACATGACCAGCTGATTAAAAAAAACTTAAAGTTTCACTATAGTAAATAGGAAAAATTTATTTTCACCTAGATATGATTTCCAAAATGTGGAGACAATAAAAGCCTAAACATTTTACACTGTGGAGACATGTTCTGCAATGAACAAAAGAAGCTGGGGGGAAGCTACCGCTGATTAGAGAAGACACGTAGAGCCCTAGACACGGAAGACACCCAAGACAAACAATTAGCATCCGTGTGACACGCTTACACCAGCTGCACATTTTAAAGTAAGATGCTTTCATCCACTTCACTTTGTTTGACAAGCCAAATTATACAGAAGATGTTTCGCATAGACAAGTACACTCCTTCTGCTTGGTTATTAGGATCTGCAATTTATTTTCAGCTCGGGCATTTACTCCATAGGGGGAAATAATTTATGTAGTAAGTCTTTTAAATCCTGAGCCATTAGCGGTGTGTTTATTAGAAGAGACTACCAAGGGGTCTGACTGCTCCATAGACAAGATTTCCAGATGTCTATGAAAGCATGCAAATATGAAAGCTCAGTCACTGTTAACTTTGCAGTAAGTGTGCTGCTAAAAAAGCAGGTTTTTTATTAATTTCCCAGCCATTTTATATTCACATCAGAAGCACCTGTTTGTTTCCAGAGCAAGGGCTTTGTGTGCCAGGAATGACCTGAAAACAAACAAGGAAACAGCTGTTCAAAGGGCACGTGGAAAGGGAAGAAATTATCCCTAAATATAAATAAAAGCCTTAAAGAAGCTGTATGTTGCTGGACCAAAAAAGTCTCATTATGAAATAAAACCTGTAACTTCCATTAGCATACATCTTCTCTAATATGACATGTCGTATCTCACAAGTTTACTTTTTCAATTGGCTGATTACTACTCGTTTAGTCGTAGAAACAGTATTAAAAGTTATAAATCACAATACCAATGGATATAATATTATTACGTAACTACTGTGAACTTATGGGGCACTGGATGCAGGAAAGAAGGAGAAAGAAAGTTTCCTTCCTCTTTCTAGGGTACAGGTCTCACTGGGGGAAGAATTTCGAAATAGGCAGTGTTTACCTTGTCATCCTGCCACCGCATTCACACTTGTACAACTCAAAGCCCTAACCTCGGCCATCAGGAGTCAGCCTGTGCTCAGTGCACCCAGCTATGATCTCCACACAGATTTGCCTTTCCTGCTGCTAAGTGTTTCATCCTGTAAATATACTGACCTCACCTCCCTCCTCCCAACATCCCCCACCCCAAGCTCCATCGCTTGGGATAGCTACTGCCAGCAGGGTCAAAATGAAAGCTGTCTTATTATTAATTCATACTAAGTGTTAATAACGCATCACCTTCTAGGACAAATCCCTTCCAGGGATATTTAAAGTTTTAAGAGAGGCTAACTCTTATTAAGCAGAATATATCTGTAATTGAGGTCATTTTCAATATAAAAAGTGAAGCAAAAAGGCAAAAGTGGTATGGACAGAGGAAATACGAGGGCAATGTAGCTTTCCCACAGGCTGAAAAATCACCTGTCTTATACTACCCTTTTAACAACTGCTTTTTCCACTCTTTTTAACCTAAAATTTCCCTAAAATTTCTAACTTATCTAACAGTGGCTCAAATGTATAACAAAGGCAGCACCAACCTTATAGAGTTGTTGAAAAAAATTAAATAAGTTGGCCTACCTTTCAACACAGTGCCTGGGACATGGCAGAATAGCACAGTAACTACAACTCAAGGCACTGCTTCTTGGATTGAAGCCAACAAGAGAATGCCAGGATTTCCTTTCTCCCTCACAAGATGATGTTCTATGCCAGACCATTTACAATAAGCATAAGGTTGCTTTCTTTATTGAGCAAATATTCCCAAAGTATAAGATATAATCCAGGATACTTTGGAAAAGAACAAACACAGCATATGAACATGGGAAACACACGGGCACCTGAGAGGCACAGTTGGACGTCTCAGGTCATGATCTTGCAGTTCATTAGTTCAAGCCACACATTGGGCTCGCTGCTGTCAGCACAGAGCCCATTTTGGATCCTCTGTCCTCCTCTCTTTGCCCCTCCCCTGCTTGTGCTCTCCCCAAGATAAATATTAAAAAAGAAAATGGGAAATATATTTGGTACCCCACCAGTTATTAAATATATATAAATTAAAATAATGAGACCGCATTTTAGAACTATTGATACTTTTAACAACATATATTCAGGACAAGGTATAATAAGCCTTGGTTCCAATCACATTTTTGCCTCGCTATCAACTAGTCAACTCTCTTAGAAAGGAAATAGGCAAGGGGCGCCTGAGTGGCTCAAGTCAGTTGAGTGTTCGACTTCGGCTCAGGCCATGATCTCATGGCTTGTGGGTTCGAGCCCCACACTGGGCTCTGTGTTAACAGCTCAGAGCCTAGAGCCTGCTTCTGATTCTGTCTCTGTCTCTCTCTCTCTCTCTCTGCCCCTCTCCCACTTGCACACCATCTCCCTCTCTCTAAAATATAAATAAACATTTAAAACTTTTTTTTAAGAAAGGAAATAGGAAATATCCATCAAGAGCTACCAAAAAATAAAGAAGTTTAAAGCCTTTGATGCTGGAAGTATGTCCCTGAAAAATCTATCCTGAGAAAATAGTTCAACAACTGGAATAGCCTAAATCCATAAATTTTACTTTAGCTTTACTTATAAGAGTTCCTGGGGAAAAACCAGAAACAACCATAGATTTAACAATATGGCAACAATTAAGTGAATTATGCTAAACCACATGATGAAACATTTTAATCAATGACAATGAAGACTAATTATGGTTTAAAAAAAACTAATATTTCTAAAATATTTGCAATAACATACAGTATTATAAAATTAGATGGACACACAGCTCTAACCGATTCTCATATTAGAAAAACTTAATAGACATCAAGTTCCTTTGATCTCAAGGAACTTGATTAGTAAAACAATGTTGACAGGGAAAAAACAAACGACAGAACATTTCCACATGATTTCTTTTTTCTAACACATAATGGACATAAGAAGAGTAAGTGGTACACTGGTCTTGCTACAAACAGATTGGCTCCCTGCCCTCGCATCTGTCAGTTCTATAGCTCACAGCACTGGATCTGGATCTAATCCTGTCTCGAATCAGAGAGAACATCTGGGCTCTAACTAATAAGTAGAAAACCTAGTCAACTTCATGTCAATGTTCATGTGATATTGGGTACTTTGATGCTTTGTTTCCTGGACAAAGTTCCAGCCCACCTTCCTCTAACCAGGACCCTCTCCTAGTGGGCATCAGAAATGTGGCCCTACTTTACTGTGCATGGAGCAGTTCACCCAGAGGCTGAAATCCTGCCCCTGGTTCCCAGCCCAGAAAATGTAGAGTGTTTGTTCCCAGGCTCCCATCTCCTCTTGTTCTGGACCTCCTGCCTGGCTCAGCTTCTATTCATCAAACATGCCTATCCTATAGGCAGTCCCTCATTATTCACCTAACAAATACTTACTGAGCATGTAGTCTAGGGTCCAATCACTAGTCTAGGTTCTAGGGAAATGGCAGTGAACAGAACGTACAAATACAGCAGTCATTACAGAGCTTGGATTCTAATAGGTAGTGCTTCCCTTTAGTAAGGGCAGGTGTAATTTCCATCATCTCAGCACTCCTGCCCTTCAAAGTGGTCTTTGGATCTCAAAGTCTAAAGTCTAGGGGCATGTGGGTGGTTCAGTCGGTTAAGCATCTGACTCACGTTTTTGGCTCAGGTCGTGCTCTCACAGTTCATCAGTTTGAGCCTTGTGTCAGGCTCTGTGCTGATGGTGCAGAGCCTGCTTGGGATTCTCTCTCTCCCCCTCTCTCTTTGCTCCTCTTCTGTTCTCTCTCTCCCAAAATAAATTTCAAAACTTAAAAAATTTTTTAAAAATAAAGTCTAGAGACACTGGAAGACTCAAGAGCTACAGGTTTTATTCCCTAATCTGTCACTAAATTCCTATAAGGCCTCAGGGGCAGAATAGTTAGTGTGAAAAGAAGAGAGAATGGAAACCATACCACAGGCTCAAGAGAACTCCAGTCCTGAATGCTAGCTGTGCGACCCAAGAAAATTACTTAACCCCTCTGAGTTGCAATTCTCTAAGTTGTAAAAAACAACTCTGTCCAAGATGTTGTAAAAACTAAATGAGATCAGTACTTAGCAAAGTGCCTGAACATGGAAGGTAGGCAGCCTCTTCTTCCTCAGCGAATATTTTATTCTGTTTCTGCTATCATTTATCAGAATTAATCCACCCTAATTCCCCCTCCTTTAGTCCTTCCTCTCTAAAATCACACTACAAATTAAAAAACATGACAACGAGTCTCTTGACTAACTGATCATGCATTTTACTCCTGTTATAGATAAAAATTCCCCCTGAATCTCCCCTGGATTCTTCAAGATTCTTCTTTCCCACAACCTCCTAATTTTCATGAATAACTAAAGAACAGACCAAGAGGCTGTCAGTGATTCCATATCCACTTTCCACAATCAGAAGTCAAACAGGTTATTTTAAATTGGTGGTGAGACTGAGCCATCAATCCACTGTCTAAAGAACACAGGAACCAACAAGTACTCTCAGCAGGCTTTAGAAATATTTTTAAAAAATGTAATAAAAGCAAACAAGTTTAAGGGACCAACGTTATCAATAAAGGTTAAGGTATGAGGGACTAAGGTGCGTCTTTCTGTGGCAGTCAGTCCTGAGACCAGGGAAAGTAATCCGAATCACTCCCCAGGGCACTGTACTGCTTTATTACACACAACTTCCTCTTCCTCCTCTCCTCCTTCTTGGTCTCTCTTCTCTTCCCCTCTCCTTCTTGCCTTTCTGGCTTTGCCTGCTCCTTTTTCATCTGCTTTCTAAATTCATTTCCATTATTCAGAGCCTCTCCACCCCTGCAGATTACCAAGATTATGCCAGCGGAATTTTTTCAAGACCAAAGAGACTGATAATACTTTTTGAAGATTTTTTTTGTTTTCATGAATATAACACTTAATCAAAACACAAAGACACCCGTGCATGTGTGCACACATAAAAACACACACACATACATAACCCACTCCTCCTCCTTAGACAAACAACTCTTTTTCTGTTGCATGTCATTTTTCACCAAAAATTATTTTATACTCTCTCTCTCCAACCGTGTCTGTAATCAATATTCATATACCATCCTCTCCCACCCTATTTGTCAAAGCCTAGGCTTGACATGAAAGAGAAGTTATAGGATTGCTGGAGAATAAAAAGTGAGAAAATATATGATATGAAAGCACATGTCAAGCAAAAAAAAAATTGTATTTAATAGACAATTAAATAACTTTATCTATCTTACCAATTAGCCTCTCCCTGACTCCAACTGCAATTTAATTTTAGAATATATATGTCTCGGGGTGCCTGGGTGGCTCATTGGTTGGGCCTCCGGCTTCGGCCTAGGTCAGATCTCACGTTCGTGGGTTCGAATCCCACATCAGGCTCTGTGCTGACAGCTAGCTCAGAGCCTGGAGCCTGCTTCGGATTCTGTGTCTCCTTCTCTCTCTGCCCCTCCCCCTCTCATGCTCTGTCTGTCTCTGTATCAAAAATAAATAAAACATTAAAAAAAATTTTTAAAAAAAAGAATATATATGTCTCAGTGTTCTTTATCAAAGTGCCTTAAGTCTTATTCATAACAGTATAAAACTTAAATTTTCTTCATGTTTACTTAGTTTAGAGAGAGAAAGTGAGAGTGGGGAAGGGGGCAGAGAGAGAGAGGGAGACGCAGAATTTGAAGCAGGCCCCAGGGCTCTGAGCTGTAGCACAAGCCTGATGTGGGTCTTGAACCAACAGACCATGAGATCATAACCTGAGTCAAAGTCAGATGTTAACCGACTGAACCACCCAGGCGCCCCAACACAATCCAAATTTTTAAATGCATGTCCATCATCACCCTAAACTGCAATAAACCCACACAGTGGAACACTCAACATTTTTAAAAAGGAACTAACTACTGAAACATGCAGCAACACAGATAAATCTCACAAATATTATGTTGTGCCAAAGAGGTCAACCTCAAAAGAACACATTCTGTATGACTCTATTTATATAAAGTTCAATAACAGGCAAAACTAAGAGATTATAACAGAAATCTTATCAACAGTTGCCTGGAGTCAGTGGTGAGGGATTTATTGGGAAGAGGTTTGAAATTACATATGTTCAATATCCTGATTTGGGTGTGGGTTAATGGGTGTAGCGTTTGCTAAAAGTTAGCAAAGTGAACAGTTAAGATGCATGATGTATGAACAATAGCCCACTAGGAAAAAAAACTGAGTGCTTTAAGCCCACACAAAGATTAACGAAACAAAAATTTTTAATGAAAAATAATAATCCTATTTGATAAAATCTCAAATAAGAAAATAAACCAAAGAACCATATTAAAATGTACTTATATAAACAAATTTATATACTAGTATTTGTAAAATTAATTTAAAACAACAACTTTTGAACACGTTAGTGGTACAGCTATATTCTATTTTCATAAAAAAATAAAATTTCACAAATTACATATTATAGGGAAAGGCACATGTACACTTAAATCAGAAGCATTTTAATTCTACTAATGTGACAGGAATTAAGACTTTGAGGTCCAAAAGGCAGTATTTTTTAAAGTTGTATATCAGTAATGCTAAGATTTATAAAACTGTTGGCTTATTTCAAACCAAATATGCCTGAATCACAGATCATTCAACAGCTCTAGGCTCTCACCACCTAGCCTGGCTTGAAGACAGGGACCCTGAACACTGGCAACAACCTGGCACAGATATGCTGCACCAGACACAGGCCCCAAACCTAAACAACATGATATAAAGGTCAAAGATCAAGAAAAACTTTCCACCTAAAAAGGACTTTGAGTTATTATAGCTGACTTTTCTATCTTTCTTTTTTCCCTGCTCCAGATAGAACACTACTGTAAGATGCTAGGTCATGATCAGGATGGAGTCATTTTTCGCTCTTCAAGATAAATTCCTCCTATATACTACATGAAGCTAATTAAAATATGAATCAAAAAATGACTCAACCATGGTTATCTTCAAAGATTATATGTTTCAATAATATAAAACCACAAGTATCATAATTATTAATATTTCTGGAGTACATAGCTTTTCTCTAAACAAATACTAAAAAAAAAACTACTTCAAGTTTGATGTCTACCTAGTTTTATAACATGTTCTTAGGATAAAGCTTCTAAATTTTTCTCAAACTAGCTGCCCTCCAATGGCTTCTTCCATACTAAATTTTAAATAATAAGCTTTCATTTATTCTATACTCTTACCTTATATTCTTAACTAGTATGACTGGAGAACAGATATTCTAGCTGGTATAGTATTTTGCTTAAAATAATTAGGATTACCAAGTTCAGACTTAAAATGTAATAAAATACAATTAACATCAAAACTCAATTGTAAATAATTTTAAATTATCTAGTAATTATTTTTTTAAGTTTATTTTATTTTGAGAGAGAGAGGGATAGTGCACACACATGAGCAACTTGGGGGCAGAGAGAGGGAGAAAAAGAATTCCAAGCAGGCTCCATGCTGTCAACCCAGAGCCCAAGCGGGGTCAATCTCATGAACTGTGAGGTCATAACATAAGCAGAAATCAAGAGTCAGATGTTTAACCTACTGTGCCACTCGGGTGCCCCTATAGTAATTATTAATATAAAAGAAATTCACCACTTGGTGCCTCTGCATAATAATAAACTAAAATGATAACTATTGTAAAGTGATAAAATACTAAGTTAACAGTTTTCTGGGCATTAAGATGTCAGATAAATTCACTTCATTGATGGGATTTCCCACTGTTATCCCATAAACAACTACTAATCCTCAAAGTTTGATTCAATACATTTTTACGCTTTTTTTTAAAGAAATTTTTGTGGGGCTTTTTTGGGTTTTTTTTTTTTTTTAAGAGAGACAGAAAGAGACAGTGTGAGCAGAGGAGGGTCAGAGAGAAAGGGAAACAGAATCCAAAGCAGGCTCCAGGCTCTGAGCTAGCTGTCAGCACAGAGCCCGACGCAGGGCTCGAACCTGAGCAGAAGCTGGACACTTAACCGACTGAGCCACCCAGGCGCCTCTTACTTTTTTTTTTTTAAGTTTTAACCAGTTTTTTCTAAGCACATCATCTGCCAAACTCTTTTAGTCACAAAGAACTTACTTTCTATCTCATAAGAGAAAGAGAACATGAGTGGAAAAAACAAGGCGGCTTCCATACTTTCATAAACTCTGCTAGGAAAAATGTTGCTTTTCCTTGAGCCACTGCACATCAAACCAGCAAAAAGGGTGTTACAAATTGGCACTGCACCCATCCCAGAGTGCTGCCTCCATGCTGACCCAAATAAACAAGTCTTGCTGGGTGGACAGAAATCTATAGCTAAATCAGAATTTCTTTTTTTTTTTGGTCACAAATATATTTTCTGATTCAGAGTATACAAAATAAGGGAAAGGTTAAGTGAGCCATTTTTTTTTAACCCAATGATCCCAACCAATCTCAGTGGGTTCTTCTTCCTCATGGTCTCGAGACTTTTTATTGCTGCACCATTTCTTATTTCCGCTCAACATTTATAGAGCACTTCATCATACGTTTTAACTGGTATATTTTATAGCATTTCTTGAGGTGTCAAAGTATTATTAGCCTTACTCACAATAGCTCAACACAGAAAGGTTAATGTTTTACTCAAGGCCATTCCTGAAGTCAATGGTTAAATTCGAGATTTGAGCTCTGAATTCTAATACAACAATTAAGCCAGAGTCCACTAGCCCATGAAAGTTTTCTAGCAGAGAGCCCATCTAAAGGCTCCTTCTGAGTTACTGAATAGAAATTTAAACATGCAATATTATATACTTAACTTAAATGATTTTATTGAAATTAAAAACATTTACAAAACTGCTCAGTAGATGTGTTTGTTCACCCTCAAGATAAGTCTTCTACTGAATTCCTTTGGTACGTGGGCAACTTCTAATTGTGTGGCTGAAAATGGAAAGTGGTCATTCAACCAAGATAACTAAACAGCAGATCTGGAATGTGACTATAATTAAGGTTAAAGCATAACCAAGCATATAGTTACAGTCTCTGTCAGAAGAAATCATTTAAAAAAAATTTTTTTAATGTTTATTTATTTTTGAGAGACCAAGAGAGACAGAGTGCCAAGCAGGAGAGAAGGGGACACAGAATCCAAAGCAGGCTCTAGGCTCTGAGCTGTCAGCACAAAGCCAGATGGAGGGCTGGAACCCACAATCCGTGAGATCATGACCTGAGCTGAAGACGGATGCTTAACCAGACTGAGCCACCCAGGCAACCCAGAAGAAATCATTTTTAACATAAGTGCAAAATAGTTATTATACCATCTCTATATCGAGACAGTGAAGAATTCAAAATACCGCATCTCGATCCTCTAGTTAAGAATCCTGGCTTCAGTGAACCACTGTGGCTGGTAATATTCCTTACAACCTCAAGAGCTTGGGGGTAGCAAAGACAACTACCAGATAATAAAATGTTCAGAAACAGGTTACCTGTAGAGAACTTATTTGTCAGTTTTTCTGGGTACCACACAGGGTACAGAGGCATTAGAGTGACAGTCCATTAGACCCTCCTTAATCCATCGGAAGTAACCTCCCTTCTCTATGATTTCATGCTCACCAAACAATCCTCTGATTAGAAGTCTATCGCTTAGACACCTAGGTCCTGGGAATGATGCACACTATGTACAGTCACTAGAAACACCTATTATCCTGTAAAGTAACAGACTGTCAAGACTCTCAGGACGAGGGCCTTGTCCGTCTTACTTGATACTGCATCATCAATGGCTAGAACACTGCGTGGCATAAAACAGATGCCCCATACATTTTTAACGAATTATTATTGAAAACTGGAATTCATCAAGATCAATACTGGCAATGGAAAAATGGGCAAGCTCAATAACTTAGAAGTAGGAAAGGGAAAGAGCAAGCCATGTATAAAGAAGAGCAGTGAAATGGTTATTAATCCTTACCTGATCTACATCTTCATCTAGCTGGTGATGTTAAAAGCCTTAGATCTTCAAGTTCAGTCCAATTCAGCCCTAAACTAATCCTGACCAAGACAGCAGTTTATTAGGTGCCCAAGCAGTGCTTCTGGTCTGTCTTTAACTTGCTGCCTTAAATGTGGTGTGTTCCCCAAAGCATACTCATGCTCACCACAGCACGCCGTGAGCCCTAAAGTCCATAGGACTGAGCATGGCCCCAGATCCTAGGTTTGCTGTCCAGTTGCCTAACCGGAATATATTTTCTTCACAATCCCAAATTTACTTAGCAATGGAATTACAATTGCCTAGCCCCTACCAAGGCTCTTTCCAGAGAAGCAGGCATGGGAGCTGTAGGCTTGACTCACTGTTCACTCAGGGCAGCTCTTCCTGGATCAAAGATATGGCCATCAGCCCAACAGCAGGCAGTAGCACCCCCACCATGAAGACTTCCTGCTCTCCTGCCACACCTCATTCAGACCTGAATTTGTCACTCATCCCTCAGCAACTTCATTTGGATTACATGCTGCCCTCAATTAAAAAAAATACTTATTGGGTACTTGCTCTCCCAGATCAGTACCCGTCTTCTCGGCCCCATTCATTTCTGGCTCAAGCCTCAATTCCAACTAGGCTTTTAGTGAGGCCCCGGCATGTCTCAGCTCTGCATAAACCAGCTGTCTAGTAGATGATGTCTCACCAGCTCTTACATAAGACAGAACAGAAGTTATCCTCCTATTTCAGAAAGAAAGTGAGACTCAGAGAAGTTAAGAACTTTAGTATTTTATGTATTTTAGTATGGTATTTTAATAGCAAAGCCAAGGTGCACACTCTACTTACTACGCTTTGTTCCTTATTTTTTATAGTGTCAGGACCTAGCACACGACTGAAGATTCAGCAGATACTCCATCAGTCTGCTTAACGCATAGGATATCTTCGATATCCATTTTAAAATAAATATCCACCTAATGGGAATCTCATTTCATTGGCAATATACACAATGCAGAAATACACACAGCAAAAGCACTTGTTTACCAACCTCTGCTTCACCTGCTCACCCAATTACCCAACTCCCCCATGCCTCTCTACTCTCCAATGTGTTTGCACACTTGTGCCCCTCCAGCTGAGTTGCGTTTTACCAACTCATTACATTTTAGATCCGTCCCCACTTGCACTTGACATTTGCACTTGTTATTGAAATTACATAATTAAAAAAATTTTTTAATGTTTATTTTTGAGAGAGAGAGAGAGAGAGAAAGCAGGGGAGGGAGGAGCATAGAGAGAGGGAAACATAGAATCCAAAACAGGCTCCAGATTCTGAGCTGTCAGCAGATGCAGGACTTGAACTGACAAACCATGAGATCATGACCTGAGCCAAACTCTTAACACTTAACCCACTAAGCCACCCAGGCAACCCATGAAATTACTATAAGTTAAATAAACATAAATAATCCAAAGAAATGCAAACGTAAAAGGAGAGCTGTTTCTATGAAAACCAAGGTGACTGCTTTAGAATGACTTGATCAACTTGTTACTTCAAAAAAAAAAGTTTCTCAAATTATACATAAGGAGAAGGAAAGAGAAATTGTGTAATTCAAAGATGACTTTGCACTGAGATTTCAAGTGTCTCAGCTCTTGCTGTACTTTTTTAAAAACTGTTAATTTAGAGTTGATCCATCATTATGATGTCATATGTGCAAAAGAAACATATGGCTCTCCAAGCAATCGACCATACTAAGTTTTACAACAAAAGAGTGGCATACAATTGTACAGTTCCATGTTTTAGGTTAAAATAAAATATTTGGGGTATATGCATATCCTTTTTGATCATTTCTCCATTTGGCAATATTTTGTTGATGACAGAGTCAACTGCTCAACAGGTCTCCTGCTGTGAAGGCCCCCCCCACCCCCACCCCAGATGTCTCTGTTGCAGGACCACCTTGCTGGTGAAATGCTAAAGAACAATGTACTGTCAGCACTTCTGGTCTGAAACAAACAAAAATAACCTGCCCTACACCACCAACAAAATGGACACATTATGTTGAATTTTCTACTGTACTGAGATTGTGTAAGTTACTCTGGTGTGTTTATTGCCAAAAGTTAATTTTAAATGTCTCTTGAAAAACTTATTTAAATTCTATTCCTTTTCTAAAAGGATTGGATTTTCTATCTCAAACAATTTCGATTCATGAAACATATAAGTTTCCTGAATGGTTTAAACCTATCCATTCACAATTATCAGATGCTTAAGTTCTTCTTAAATGATAAATGTTCTGATGCAGACAGAACTTGTAGGTGAACACTCATAATATTAATTTGGGAATAAGAGCATTTACTTACATTGGCACTGCCTATTCACATCCTTACCTTGGTTTTTCACACTTACATCAAGTGAAAAAAACTCTTAGCTACTTTTAGCAAGTCAAAACAAATACCCAAAAGCTGAGAAGTCAAAATGTATATAATAAAACCACAAATTTAGCAATGAAGTAAATGTTTTTAAAAATTCAAGTTGCTTTTAGGATTCTCCAAAAATGCTGATCAACACATAGAATGAAGGAGAGTTAAAACTTCAATAATTTTTAGATAATGAAAAATATATTTTTAGTTATAAAGGTATTTTCAAATTTATAAACTCTCTTCCTAAGCAACACTAGTTCATGACAACTTAACAGCTGTTGTATGATAATGAACTAATTACTTAACCTTCTTGAGCTTCCTTAATTGCAAAATGGAGTAAAACCTACCTAAAAAGGTGATGAATATCAAATGAGATTTATGGAAAATGCCTAGCACCTAGTTGAAAATAAACTCATGTGAAAACTTTTGTATATATTTTCAAGTATTCCTAACAGTGGGAGAGTGAGGGGGAGAGACAAAGTACATGAATTCTCTAAAGGACATGTGTATATGCAAAACTCTGTGTATAAATGGTTATATGTACTTTACTTGAGAAAGGGTCCGTAGTTTTTTTATCAGATTCTCAAAGGAATCCATGATGCCCCCAAATTTAAAAAATTACTTTATAATAGCCCTTGGCTTTATTTTCTCTGTTCCCAGATGTATAGATTATAAAATTCGACTGGAAACTCTAGACATAAGTTAAATTTAAATTACTCAATAGCAGCGAAACCCAAAAATATTCCATTAAAATCATGGTCATGATAAGATATGTATTCTCCTTCTGTTTCTCCTTTAAAAAAATACGCAAATTCATTTGGCCTCAAATTATTCCCCGACCTTGCCATAAATTAAAGCAAATACCTAAACTCAAAGCTAAAGTTTAAAAACCTAAATAAAAAGCAGCAACAACAAAAAAATCGGGGAAATCATAAACAGCCAAGAATTAAAGTCCTATTACTTATATAACAATAACGATGATACCGTTTTTAGTGTTAATCCTTCAAATTAATTCCTTCCTCATTCTGACTGAAAGTTAACAACCTTTACTTCAAATAGCTGTTATGTATATATATATATATATATATATATATATGTATTTTTTTAATTTGTGTATTAGGGGACTTTATGGTATCACAGAAGGGACCCTAAACTAGGAATGAGGGAAACCAGAGTTCTGGTCCTGTTTTGTCATGAACTAAGACAGCTGGACCTGAACATTCTACGGCACTATGATTCTACCTCATGTGATCCCAAAGTAAAAGGCTAAGATACCTGCTCTCCTAAAACTGTATTTTATTATTACTAAAACGGAAACATTGTAAAAGAGAGGTGACCTGACAAGAGACTTGATTCTAGGTGTAATGAGAAAATACACTTACAACAACAAACTTTTGAATTACAGTGAGTTCTATCCCCACAGTCAGTTCTCTCAAAACAGATGTACTCAGGGTAGGCTCCCAGCTGGGGCCATTTAAAACTTTAGCTAAACATTAATAAAAACAACAGATACCTCCACCATACCTCTCTTTCCCGAAGGTGAACAGCACTTATAAGAAAGATCTAACGAAGTAAAGACAGACAAAAATACACAAAACAAAGGAGAGAGCAGTTTGGCGTATCTTAATAGGTAAATCCTTATTTTGTATTTCACTGAAAAACAATTATTACAGAAAAGGCAACTTACTTTAATCAATTGTATTTCCAAACTGCTTTAACTAAAGTAAGTATTTTTCGATGGACTATAAATAAGGCTTTGCATAGCAAGGTACCCCTGTGCTCTCTTCCCCAAAATAAAAACTACATGAATATTAAGCATTTAATAAGTTTGCCAAATACCTCACTTTGAATGTACTCTGTAGGAGCTGAACGCATACACAAAAGGCAAATCAGCATGGCAAGAGGTTTTCTGAAAGGCTGTGATGACTAATATTTCAGGACTGGAACGTGATAGTTATTAAAAGAAACATGAGAGGCGTTCTCCCAGTTCCTCATAGGCCCATGTCTCCACTGCAAGAGCTACTACAAACAGCATTCAGGGCTGAATTCACACAGTCTATTGTCTTAGGCCTAAATCATCTTTTGCAAATTTCCTTCACGGCACATACTACGTAAATCAAAGAAACCAATCAGCAATTCATTTGTTGAATGTCAGATACAGGGCACAATAAAGCCCATGCACTCAGATGAATTTTAAAAAGGCAGCCAAAGAAACCCAAGATAACCTCTTGTTGAAAACGATGCCCTAGAATCCAGCAGATGGAACTATGCAGAAAAAATCGGATTGAGATGACATGGTGGTACTGTTAACCTCATGACATGTCCCAAACACCTTCCTCCAGATTAAAAAATGTTCATCTAGCAGGTGGTTCACAGCTTTACACGTGACTTCAGTTTTTTCAAATGCCTTACCTCATGAACTGGATTGCCAGGCAAAGGCAAATGAGGCTACCATGGAAGGCCTCACCACTGCCAAAATTTCGGATTTAATGAAAGCATTCTTAACAAGGTCATGTCCAAAGATTTCAGTCTCCAAATTCAAATATTTGGAATCATATTTCAACTAATTACAAAAGGGACAAGAGACTGAGCCCAGACCTTCCTATTTGAGCAAGCAGAATTTACAGACCACTTCTTAAGAAATAGTCCTAATTCTTTTTTGTTGTCCTCCAAACACAATTTACCTGTTAGAAGGAGTATAAATATAAACTTTCAGATGGTAGTGTGGAATACCTATCAAAAATTTAAACATGCGTGTACCTTTCAATCCACCAAGTACATTTGAGAAGTCTATTTATTGCATGACATTTTTGGATATAAATATAAAAATGTTCACTCAATGCAATATTTTTACAAAGATGGAAAAGTCATATATGCTGATTAACATATGGGATGCCATTCAAAAGAATGGGTTAGACACCCAGGTATTGACATGTAAGGAATTTCAAGGTATTTTGTACAGTGAGGAAAGCAAGTTTTAGAGTAACAGTTATTGTAAAAATACACTTATGTCAGAAAAACTGTGCATGTGTGTGAATGCATGTGTGTATAAAACTGCACAGAAAATGGTCTGAAAGGATTCACGCCAAGCAGGTAACAGAAGCTACCCTCTGGGGAAGGAGAGTGGATCAAGGTGTGTGGGCTGGGGTGGACGAGAAAACACGGGCAGTTTAAAACAAGGACTTTACTGTCTGTGCTATATCCACCTGTATGATTCACTTACATCACAGATTATAAAACATCTGTTCTTCACAAAAAGTAAGAAAATGTGATGTCAAATTTTAGCTAAGCTCTAGAATCACGTATATGCTTCAACAGTAAAAGAAGTTGACTGTTGATAGTCAAAAACATCCCTGTACATTTTAACCTCAAGGGAACAGAGAAATGTGGGCAGCATCAATGATTAGTTACAAATGAATATGATAGCATTTTCACAAACAAGTGTCACTCAGAAAACTAAAAGATTACAACTTTAAGATTATAAAAGATGCTGAAATCAGAAACATTACTAAAAAGGTATAATCATTCCAAACGTCTCCTGGAAATTCAGTTTTAACAATGAATTCTATTACTTTGGTACAAAAAGTACACTGTAGGTGTGCTTTTGACTTAAAAACCTGGCACATCCAAAGAGCTAAATGGTCTGAGGTGTTCATTCTTACCTGTACATTTTCTTCTGTAACCTGAATTTCTGCAGTGTAAACATAATCAATTAGCATCCTCAGGGTCCAGCCATCTACCTCTTTTATTCGAACTCTTTTTGCTCGGCTCTCACTCATCTCACCTGAAACACAAAAGGGTAAGAGTTATGCTACAGCAAGACACTGCTGTGAAAATAGCAACACCAAGACAGATTCAGCCATTTTCTTGCCACTCACTGTATTTTGAAGGCAACGCAATCAGCCACTTTTTGCAGGCCTTAACATTTCATTACCTCCCCTGAAAGCTTACCTGAGCAAACCATAATATGTACTTTACCCACTTATACCTGAAAATCACATCACCACCCTGAACGTGCCACTTATGATACCTGTAGCATTGTAAGTTCAGTATCTGATGCTGTCCATGATTTTTATTTTTGGTCCATGGTTTTTTTGTTTTGTTCTGTTTTGTTTTTTTAAGAGAGAGAATTCCAAGCAGGCTCTGCTGACAGTGACACAGGGCTTGATCCCATGACCTTGGGATTGTGACCTGAACCAAAATCAAGAGTTAGATGTTCAACCGTGCCCCTGGTCCATGTTTCTGAGCATCTTGTTTTCTTTTTGGATTTCTGCTCGTGACTAGAAGAGTCACAGTGTTGCCCTTTCTGGCTAACAGCAATGAGTACTTGTCAGAAAGTCCTCACTGGCTTAGCAGTGTTCATTCAACAAGCACAGAAGTGCCTGCCGAGGGCATGAGTAGCCCAGACAGAGAGGCTCTGCCCTCAGGGATGACACAGCCTCACATGGGAACAATCAGAACACACAGTAACAGAAGACACAGGGAAACAAACTTTCGAATGGTGGGGAAAGAAAACTTCAATCAAAAATTACAAGGGCAGGAAAAAAAATGACAGAGGCAGTCTAGAAATTACGTTGAGTGCTGTAAGACACCTTAGTGAAAAGGCTTGGTTCTGTAATTCACTAGGCTTCAAAGATCAAAGTAGCAGCATGGAAATGATGCTGCCACCCCTCACCTTCACCTTAATCCAGCAACTCCTGTTAGAAAAACAACATAATTAAGCCTCAGGATTTCTTGAAAGTTCATTTCTTCTTTAGACACAGTACACTGTCACTGTCCATAAGCTATCAGAAAAGCCCACAGGAATCCATAATTACACCAAATTCCTTCATAAACACAAACCCTGTGAGAAAAGAAATAATAATGATGCACATTTAACTGCGTGCTTTCCTGGAGATTATTTCTGACAAGATCTCAGAAGAAGCTGTTCTCCTAAGAGCCAAAATATCTCAAAACTACCCTGCCACTTCCCAGGGGAGGAAATATCCATCTGTATAATAAGGGAAGGGAGCTGGTTAATGAGAAATAGATATATGTGCCTGTATAGCAGAAGACAAGGGATTGATTATGAGGTTATGAGCCTGCTACCTCTGCACGTTTTTCCCACTAAAAAAAAGCGGGGGGAAGGATTGAGAAATACAGAAAAATAATTCTTCATCTGCATATAAGGCACGTTCCTCTATACTACCATCTCCGGCTCTTGTGGACAGATGGGATTTGTATTCTCTGGAAGTTCTTTTGTGCCAAGAGTGAAGACACTTGGGGAATTCTCACTTGGACTTTAGACAAAGGCCACATCTAATTCATCTATAGGGCTCAAGCCATGTGTAAAACCCTACAGGGCCTGGGGCCACACAAATATAAAGCTGTGCACTTAGTTCTCAAGGAGTGAATTGACCTCTCAGGACTTAGGCATGACTTAGCTTAGACAAAAACACGTCTGACTTTAATTTATAATGACTGAAAAATTAGTCCTCTGCCAAGCAGTTTTTAATATCAGAGTTTTTAAAGTATTACTATAAGACATTGCTAATTCATATATTCCATGGATCATTTTTAATATGAATTATTTCTTTACCCAGAAAACTGTATCTACTTCCAACAAATTCAATTTCTATCATATGCTGCTTTGAAATGTTTTCATCCTTAGGGTTCATGTTAATCTACAAAAATAGTATCAAAACAAATAGCTTGTTACAGATTGCATTAATAGCTTAAGAATTCCAGTAAATACTAAGAATAATAAAGTTTAGTACAACTAAGGTTGTAAAAGCTTTAAATTTAAAGTAGATTTAGATATAATTCTAGTTTTTATATACCACTTTAAAGGTGATACATAAAAACTAGTGTTACCACCTTAGAGTTACTGCTCTTTGCTATTTACAGGGGAAACTTTTAAAGTAGTATGGTTTTGTAAGATCTATTCCTGACAACACATAAAAAAATATATAGCCAATGTGGTTAAGCATCCGATTCTTGATTTTAGCTCCACTCATGATCTCTCGGTGTGTGGGATTGAGCCCCAAGTAGCCACATGTTGCCCTGTGTCAGCCTTCGTGCTGACAGTGCAGAGCCCACTTGGGATTCTCTCTCTCCCTCTCTGATTGCCTCTCTTTCTCTCTCAAAATAAATGAATAAACATTTAAAAATTTAAAAAATAGGGGTGCCTGGGTGGCTCAGTTGGTTAAGCATCTGACTTGGGCTCAGGTCATGATCTCACAGCTCATGGGTTCAAGCCTGTGTTGGGCTCTGTGCTGACAGCTAGCTCAGAACCAGGATCCTGCTTCAGATTCTGTGTCTCCCTCTCTCTCTGCCCCTCCCCCACTCATGCTCTGTCTCTCTCTCTCTCTCTCTCTCTCTCAAAAATAAACTTTAAAAAACTTTTTTAATAAAATAAAATTTAAAAATATCCAATGATACCATACAGTTTACGTGGTGTCATTTTTAATTTCACAGAGTCTCTAGATTAGAGTGTTATGCTTCTGTATTTTGATCATGTAGACATTTTTAAGCCCTATGAGGATAACTGCAAAGACATCATCACTAAAATTCTTTTGGCTCTCCCCACTTCCTTACCCACCCAACCCATCATTCACTAGAACGTGCAGAACTAGCCTCAAGGAGATCTCAAATCGAATACACCCCCCTCCATCCCTTCCACCACTGTGTCATCAGGGTCCCTGCTAGCACCACCACAGCAACCTCCTAATTATTTCCCAACCCCCAGGATGACTCCACAGGTCTGACCATGGCACTCAAAAGCCATCAGCTGCTCCTAGTCCAGGTATGTGAGCCCCTTCCACATCCCGTCCCTGCTTAGCTATCCAGCTTCCTCCCTCTCTCCCACTTCTAGCCTTAACATGTACCAAGAAGGAACTTCCCATAGTTCTCCACAGACAGTGAAAATTTTCCTGATTTGACGCCTTTGTAGAGTTTTGTTCTCTTTCTCTCCCCATGTTCTAATTCCCCAGGCTAATCTCCATTCTTCAAGATTCAGCTGGACCCTGAGGTCCTTACATGAGCCAAGGCTGGGTTAGGTTCCCACCCTGGGTGCACTAGGGTACGTACTGCAAATCCACTGTTATACTATACCTAGCTCTCCCCATCTGGATTCTTGAACTCCCTGAGAGAGAGATGTCCTTCTCATCTGGTCTCTGTATCCCACAATGCCTGACCTACTGTAGATACCCAATAATTCTGGCTGGATAAATGAATGACTAAAAGAATAAAAAGTAAAACACGTGCCAATTTAAAATGTAGCATCCTTACTCAACATAATTAACACTTGAATTAGTCTTGAGCATGGGTATTCTAGCTATGACGGATTTCAGACAATATTTATTGAATATCCACTATACAATCCAGGCCAAGCTAAGCACTTCACTAGTAAATACTGCACCATCTCTACTTTTTTTTGAGAAAAAAATTGAAATCTTCCAAATTGTAAAAATGTATGGACATATCTGTGAATAGAAACATTTCCATCTCAAGGACCTGTAACTAAGACTCCAGAAATCCAGCACAAACTGGTGACTTAATGTATCCACTCTAAAGTTCTAATAAGTGAATAGGTTAAGATGACAAATGCTAAGATCCATTTCAATATAAAAATCCTTTGATCCCAACTTCAGTTACTGTTTAGCATATAAAAATATTTGAAAGAACATAAAAATATAATACAGCATCTTTTACTATGCTGAAACCCTAAGAAGTGAATGACAAATTTATGACTACATTTAATAAATTTTATTCCATTACTTTCAAGTTCACATGTAATCCAATCATTATTGCCCTTTTGTTTGTCATTAATCCTGGGTTACAAAGAAGCTACTGACACACAAGTATTTTCATTCTGGAAAGATGCCCGGATGCCCCTGCCAGTCATTCTCTATGATGGTCAAGGTACATAACTTCCCAATTCTACCACTAACAGTAGGCAAACATGGTGACTGCATTCCCCAGACAGTTTTTGGTCTAGTTTGAGTAACTTCTGGGAAAGGTCTACTAGACCCTGAAGAGAAGAGAAAAAAAAGAAAAAGCAATCCCTCTCCTTCTCAAGATGTTGGGTTTACTCAGATAGGCATCTTGCATTCATGAGGGGTGGCAACGTTGGTATAAATTTTTTTACTGAGGCCAGCAGACAGAGAGACAGAAGAAAGCAGATCCCTGATGAAATTCTTCAGCTGCAGATCTGACCATGCCTGGTGTCCAGCCTACTTTCCAGTTATGAGAGAATAGATTTCCTTATTAACTAAACCAGTTTAAGTACAGTTTCTGTTATATGCAGACTAAAGCATCCTAACTTAGGCTTTTAATACACAACACCCTATTTAATTTTCTTCACAGCAGTCAATGACATCAGAAATTATCTTTTCTTTGCATTTAATCTGTCTAGCCTTTCCTCCTCTTCCAACGAGAATCATGAGAACAGAAACCTGCCTGTCTTATTCACCTCTAACATCCCTAAACCTAGGATAATGCCTAGCTCATAGAGGATACTGAATAAATATTCCTTGATGAATAAAAGCATAAATCTTAGACAAATATAACCATGCACACAACTTTTTAAAAGTCTTACTTCTTGGGGAAAGAAAAGCCACAGAGGGTAGGAAACTGTTTTTGCAAAGAGAGGACAGAGAAAGGGGAGGAGTGCAGGAAAAACACTCTCCCTTAAGTAGCTGGAGAGAAAGAGTGAAAAAACTTGCAGGGGAATGAACAAGAAATCTGTTCTCCAAAACCACTGATGGGAAGAGAGGAGAGGGTGTCAATACCACCAGGATTCTATAAACAGTGGAGCTCAGAGTCTCAAGTTTTGGAGCTCAGTGCCTGGCAGTGATCTGATGAAGAAGCAGGACTAATCCCCAGGACCAGGCAGCGGAATGTGAAGGGTTCCTGTGCCTCACAGGGAGAAGCGGTTCCCCTGTTTGGAGAGTATTTGGTAGAGGTCATACGGCCTTTCCACAGGCAAATGTCCCAGAAGGCCCTAGAGAAGAGCCATGTTTGCCAATATTGGGACAAAGACGCCAGAGTGTGGTGAAACCTGGTGCCAGGTGCGTGTTGTGATTTGCCACAATCTCTGATCCTCTGCCTTTGCACAGTCACATGAGCCTTTCTTGGGGCAAGCTGGCAAGCTCGCCATTGCTCAGCAAGACCTCCCCCAGGGAGTCAGGACAGGTCAAAGCCACAGGGGTTTCTGAAGTATGTTTTGAAATGCAACCCCATCTGAGATGAAACTCTAGAGGAAGGTGCCATCTGGCAGGCTGACAGCTTGGCCATACATAGGATAGAGGTGGGGAGTGGATGGAGGCTTGGCACATAGGAGGGGTGCTTGATCATGGGTGAGTGAGAGCACAAAGTTCCTGTGACAGAGACTAGGGAGCTGGGTGAAGCCATTTCCACCTCATCCGCACACCCACAAATGCACACACTGATTCACCCCAGTAAGCTAAGCAGAGCCACCCTATGGGAAATGAAGCCATTACACCAAGCCCTGCCCAACAGTGCCCTCCCAGCACATCCCCTAAAAGACCAGGACAAGTCCCTCCACCGGCAGAGTGTACAGACTATAGAGGGCTTCATAGTTTCAGTTCTAGAGGAAATTGGATGTAACTTCATTTGGGTTTCATTCTGTTTCCTGGTTCATTTATTTGTTTGTTTTGCCTCTGTTTTTGCTTAACTTGTTTTTGTTAGTTTTCTTTTTCTTTTATTGTTCTTGGATACAGAAAGAGAATAAAATTATTTTTATTTTCTTTTTTTTCATTTTTAAAATCTTTTAGCTTTTAAACTTTTTATTCTATCTCATTTTCTATATTTCATTTTATTCTATAAGTTTTTTAATTTTTTAATTTTTCTTACCTTTTTTTCTTTCTCTTTTTTCTCTATTCTACCAAGCTTCTTTCAACAAGCAGACCAAAACATACCAAGGCTTTAGCTTTCCTTATATGATTTTTTGGGTTTTTTCTAATATTTTCATTTTAATTTTTTATTTTATTAATTTTTTTCTTCCTCCAAAATGATAAAATGAAGGAATTTATCCCCCCCCCCCAAAAAAAAAGAACAGGAAGAAATGACAGCCAGGGGCTTAATCAACACAGATATAAACAAGATGTCTGAACTAGAATTTAAAACCATGATAATAAGAATACTAGCTGGAGTTGAAGAAAGCATAGAATCCCTTTGTGTGGAGATAAAAGAAGTAAAATCTAGTCAGGATGAAATAAAAATGCTATAACTGATGTGCAATCTCAAATGGATGCCACGTTGGCAAGGATGGACAAAGCAGAGCAGCTAATCAGCAAGACAGAAGACAAAATAATGGAGAATGAAGCAGAATAAAAAGAGAGAAACAAAAGCAAAAGAGCACAATACAAGACTTAGACAACTTAGTGGCTTTTAAAAAGGATTAATATCTGAAACATAGGAGTCCCTGAAGATCGAGAGAGAGAAAAAAGGGGCAGAAGGTTTATATGAGCAAATTATAGCAGAAAACTTTCCTAATCTAGGAAAAGACACGGACATCAAAACCCAGGAAGCACAGAGAACTCCCATTAGATTCAACAATAACCAACCATCACCAAGGCATATCATAGTCAAATACACAGACAAGGAAAGAATTATGAAACAGCAGCAAGGGGGAAAAAAGTCCTTAACCTACAAGGGAAGACAGATCAGGTTTGTAGTAGACCTATCCACAGAAACCTGGCAGGCCAGAAAGGAGTGGCAGGATATATTCAATGTGCTGAATTAGAAAAATATGCAGCCAACAATTCTTTATCTGGCAAGGCTGTCATTCAAAATAGAGAGAAAGTTTCCCACACAAACAAAAACTAAGGGAGTTCTTGACCACTAAACCAGCCCTGCAAGAAACTTTAAGGGGGCCCTTCTAAGGGGGGAAAAGACAAAACAAAAAAGACCAAAAGCAACAAAGATTAGAAAGGACCACAGAACATCAACAGAAACACCAACTCTATAGGCAACATTACATTGGCACTAAATTCCTATCTTTCCATACTCACTCCAAATGTCAATGGACTAAATACTCCAATCGAAAGACACTGGACATCATAATGGATAAGAAAACAAGACCCATCTATATGCTGCTAACAAGAGACCCATTTTAGACTTAAATACACCTGTGGATTCAAAGTTAAGGGGATGGAGAACGATCTATCATGTTAACAGTCACCAAAGGAAAGCTGCAGTAGCCATACTTATATGAGACAAACTAGATTTTAAAATAAAAACTGTAATAAGAGATGAAGAAGGACATTGTATCATAATGATATTTTCAGGGGAATTCTACCACACACTTAAAGAAGAGTTAGCACCTATTCTTTTGAAGCTGTTCCAAAAAATAGAAATGGAAGCAAAACTTCCAAACCTATTCTATGACACCAACATTACCTCGATTCCAAAACCAAAGACCCAACTAAAGACCAATTTCTCTGATGAACATGGATGTAAAAATTCTCAACAAGAACTAGCCAACTGGATCCAACAATACATTAAAAGAATTATTCACCATAACTAAGTGGGATTTATACTTGGGATGCAGGGCTGGTTCAATATCTGCAAATCAATGTGATATATCACATTAATAAAAGAAAGGATAAGAACCACATGATCCTCTCAATAGATGCAGAGAAAGTATCTGACAAAATAAAGGCATCCTTTCTTGATAAAAACCCTTAAGAAAGTAGGTATAAAAGGATCATTTTATACAAAAGACCCACAGGTAATACCCTCAATGGGGAAAAACTGAGAGCTTTCCCCCTAAGGTCAGGAACATGACAACAATATCCATTGTCACCACCATTATTCAACACTGTTGCAAGTCATAGCCTCAGCAATAAAACAACACAAAGAAATAAAAGGCATCCAAATCAGCAAGGAGGAATTCAAACCTTTACTCTTCGCAGATGACATGATACTCTATGTGGAAAAACCTAGAGTCCAAAACACTGCCAGAACTGATCCATGAATTCAGCAAAGTCACAGGATATAAAATCAATGCACAGAAATCAGTTGCATTTCTATACACCAAAAATGAAGCAGCAAGAAAAAAAATCAAGGAATTGATCTCATTTATAATTAAACCAACAACCATAAATTATCTAGGAATAAACCTAACCAAAGAGGTGAAAAATCTATACACTTAAAACTATAGAAAACTTATGAAGGAAAGTGAAGACACAAAAAAAGGGGAAGACATCCCATCCTCATAGATCTGAAGAACAAATATTGTTAAAATGTCGATATCACCCAAAGCAATCTACACATTCAATACAATCCCTATTAAAATAACACCAGTTCTTCATGGAACTAGAACAAACAATCTATAATTTTGTATGGAACCAGAAAAGACCCCAAATAGCCAAAGCAATCTTGAAAAAGAAAACCAAAGCAGGAGGCATCACAATCCTGGACTTTAAGTTGTGTTACAAAGCTGTAATCATACTGGCACAAAAATAGACACTTAGAACAATGGAACAGAATAGAGAACCCAGAAATGGACCCACAAACATATGGCCAACTAATCTTTGACAAAGCAGGAAAGAATATCCAATGGAAAAAAGGCAATCTTCAGCAAATGGTGCTAGGAAAATTGGACAGTGACATGCAAAAGAACGAACCTGGACCACTTTCTTACACCATACACAAAAATAAACTCAAAATGGATGAAAGACCTAAATGTGAAACTGGAAACCATCAAAATCCTAGAGGAGAAAACAGACAACAACCTCTTTCACCTTGGCCACAGCAACTTCTTACTTGACATGATTCCGGTGGTGAGGGAAACAAAAGCAAAAATGAACTATTTGGACCTCTCTGCACAGTAAAGGAAACAATCAGCAAAACTGAAAGGCAACTGACAGAATGGGAGAAGTTATGTGCAAATGACATATCTGATAAAAGGTTAGTAACCAAAATCTATAAAGAACTTATCAAACTCAACACCCAAAAAACAAATAATTCAGTGAAGAAATAGGCAAAAGACATAAATAGACACTTTTCCAAAGACGACATCCAGATGGCTAACAGACATATGAAAAGATGCTCAACATCACTCATCACCAGGGAAATACAAATCAAAATCTCATGAGATACTATCCCATACCTGTCAGAATGGCTAAAATTAACAACTCAGGCAGCAACAGATGTTGGCAAGGATGCATAGAAAGAGGATCCCTTTTGCACTGCTGGTGGGAATGCAAACTGGCGCAGCCACTCTGGAACACAGTACAGAGGTTCCTCAAAAAATTAAAAATAGAACTACCCTAGGACTCAGCAATTGCACTGCTAGGTTATCCAAAGGATACAGGAGTGCTGTTTTGAAGGGGCACATACACCCGAATATTTATAGCAGTCATATTGACAATAGCCAAAGTATGGAAAGAGCCCAAATGTCCATCTAGTGATGAATGAATAAAGAGGTGGTATATATATAGACACACACATATAGATCCAATGGAATATTACTCAGTGATCAAAAAGAATGAAATCTTGCTATTTGCAACAACATGGAAGTAACCAGAGTATATTATGCTAAGCAAAATAAGTCAGAGAGAGACAAATACCGTATGATTTCACTCGCATATGGAATTTAAGATACAAAAGAGATGAACATAATGGAAGCAAAGAAAAATAATATAAAAACAGAGAGGGAAACAAACCATTACAGACTCAAATACAGAGAACAAACTGAAGGTTGCTGGAAGGGTGTTGGTAGGGGGATGGACTAAATGAGCAAGACATTAAGGAGGACAATTGGGATGAATACTGGGTGTTATAAGTGATGAATCACTAAATCCTATTACTGAAATCATTATTACATCATATGTTAAGTAACTTAGATTTAAATTTAAAAAATAAATTTAAAAAAGTAAAATAAAATTAAAATTTCACTTCTTAATTATTCAAATGATAACCTACATTGACCTATTCTAACTTAAAAGAATCATGTTCCGTATAACAAAAGAAATCATCAAAAAGCACAAAAGAGTAAAAATAAAAATTCAATATTTCCCATTAAATGTCAGATATTTTAGTCTGCGGTACTAAATAGGCCTCAAATATATTTGTAAGAGAAATAGCACTCTAAATTCCACATTTATAAGAAACAAGTAATTTAAAAACACAAGAATTCAAATGATACACGCTTTCTCAAGTAACAGTTAAACCACCTGGCCTTGCTCTAAATAGGCCCATATTCACAAAGTGAAATCCTGTGACTATATCACACAATTACTTTTCACCTCCCTTCTCCACCCAAATACTTGGAACTGCAAAGAGTAACACAATTCTTTTTTAGGTGATATAACTTGAATGGAAAATTCCCCTACAATTTATAGGAGATTAGAAACAAGAGCCAAAATGAACCTCTTCTTATTCCTCAATTCCTAATAGGTGAGTCCTAGGGAAACACAAGAGTAGGGTGATGCCCAATGCCGCTGCAGGCACTTCTGACTACCCACCGAGCAGGAGAGCACCAATCTACATAACGCAGGATGGAATGGAAGCATGCAAAGGCCTACTGGTGGGCCTCACTCTACTTTTTATAATAAACTTTAATAGGGCTTGAGACCTAAAAAACACAACAAAACAAAACAAAACAAAATAAAAAACTGGATTCATATTCTAGCAAATCATAAAAAAATATGTACACTAAACCATCAATACCAAATCTCCTTATCTTCCTTACATAATCTCTGACAAATGATGGGTTATTCAGTGGATTCAAAAGTAGAAATGTACAAAGACTGCCAAAAAAGCAAATAGCCTCTATGGCTAAAGAACCAAAAAGTCTGGGGCACCTGGACAGCTCAGTTGGTTAAGCAACTGACTACAGCTCAGGTCATCATCTCGTGTTTCATGAGTTTGAGCCCCACACCGGGCTCTGGGCTGACAGCTCAGAGCCTGGAGTCTGTTTCAGATTCTGCATCTCCCTCTCTCTCCGCCCCTCCCGTGATCATGCTCTGTCTCTCACTTTCTCTCTCAAAAATAAAAAAAATTAAAACTAAAAAGTCAAGTGTATGAAAAGATGCTCAAGATCATCAGTCATTTGGGAAGTGCAAATTAAAACTACAGGAGATGCCATTTCACACCCATTAGAATGACTAAAATTAAAAAAAACTTAATAATAACAAGTAGTGATGAGGATGTGGAGAAATAGAAACCATCCTGCATTAACAGTAGGAATGTAATATGGTGCACCTTCGAAAACAGCATAGCATTCATTTTTAAGTTAAAAGAAATTTACCATAGGACCTAGCAATTCCACTCCTAGGTATCAACTCCCATGAGAAATGAAAATAAATATCCACACAAAGAACAGCACATGGATATTCACACCAGCATTATTCCCAACAGCCAAAAACTGGAAACAACTCAAATGTCCATCAACTGCAGGATGGACAGTCAAAATGTGATACATCCATTGATTGTATATATTTTATCAATAAAAACAAACTCATGATAAATACTATAACACAGAAGTAATTTATATATATAACCCCAAATCATTAATGTGGGAATTAAAATGTTCCAAAATTGATTTATGGTGATAGCCATTCAGCACATTTACTAAAAATCTCTGACTGCTACTGGAAATGTGTAAATTTTATAATATGTAAAATATGCCTCAAAAAGGTTGTGAAAAAACACAACTGAGGTATTCAACTCATTTTATATGTATCAGAAATTAATATGGTATCCCTATTTTGCATTTACCTTAATAATCTAAATTTTGACTACATGTAAAAGGTATATTCTCAGTCAGAAACAGGTTTCTGTTACTTCTGCAAGAAGTACACATCTACCAATGAACAAATGAACTAGGAATACTTATAGAATCAGAATGTCTTCAGGGTGTCTTATTCCCATCATTAGGTAAAACCCACACATTCATAAATTGGATATCCATTAAAAACATAATTGAGAACCATCAGCTAAAACACTGAGGTGAGAACCGTTAGACTAAAAAAAAAAAGAGAGAGAGAGAGAAAGTGAAATGTAGTTTGGATCCTAAGATAAACAGAAAAAAAAGTCAAAGATACAAGAGCTCCCATCTCTATTTAGCATTCATGTCTCTGGATATCTAAGGTTCTGGGAGATTGCAGACTAAGTACTGCCTTTTGAAGGGAAAGGCAATTAACCTTGATCTTGCAGTTTTAAGTTAATCACTATCTATTTGTGTAGCTCTATAGAAAGTAAAACATTAATCAAAAGAAATTCTAGTCTAAGCATTCCTCAATCTTCTACTCTTACAAAATATACGGACATTTAGAAATTTTCAGTAAAAGAAAAATAATGGACCGTATGGTATTCTTATTTTTAATTTTTTAAGGAACCTCCATAGTGTTTTCTATAGTGGCTGCATTTCCATGGTGGCTAAATTCCCACCAGCAGTGCACAAAAGTTCCTTTTTCTCTGCCTCTTTGCCAACACTTGTTATTTCTCGTCCTTTTGCTTCTAGCCATTCCAATAGGTGTGATTTGCATTTCCCTGATGATTAATGATGCTGAGCACCATTTCATCATTGGTCTTATTTGGAAATGTCTATTCAAGTCCCCTGCACATTTTTTATTGAATTATTTGGTTTGTTGGTATTGAGTTGTAAAAGTTCTTTATACATTTTGGATTTATATTTTAAAAAACACCAAAAGCCTTAATTCAGACAGATACATTTACCCCCATATTTATTGCAGCCTTATTTGCAACAGCCAAGATATGAAAGCAACACAAATGGCCTTCGACAGATGAACGGAAAAAGAACATCTAGTATACAAAAGAATATTAGCTATAAAAAAAAAAAAGAGTAAGATCTTTGCATTTGTGCCACCATGGGTAGACCTAGAGGGTAAATGCTAAATGAAATAAGTCTGACAGAGAAAGATATACACTATACAATATCATTTACATATGGTGTCTAAAAAACAAAACAACATCAAGCAGAAACAGACCCACAAATACAAAGAACCAACTTATGATCACCAGAGGAGAAAGGGTGGCATGATAGGCAAGAGGGGGGAAGGGGAATGGGGCATACAGCTTCTAGTAGGGGAATAAGTTGTAAGGATAAAAGATACAGCATAAGGAACACATACAATATCGTAGTATGGTGACAGATAGTGGCTACAGTGTGGTAAGCACAGCATAGCATACAGAGATGCAGAATTACTATGCTGTACACCTGAAAACTAATGTAACATTGTGTGTCTGCTATTCCTCAATTCAAATAATAATACTGACATAATTACTGCCAAAATTATGTATTTCCTATGTGCCAAGTAGAGTGCTAAGAGATTCACTTATACGATCTCATTTAACTTTTACAAAAATCCTAGAAAGTAGGTAAAATTATCATCCCCCTGCTCCAGATGGGGAAACTGAAACATAAATTGATGACATGAGTTTCCTATGGTTTCCAGCAAGGAAGCAGCAACAGCAGGGTCATGTGAGAGAAAGCCACTTACAGGGGACAGTCCAATACTAGGAAATTCCTAAATTAGGCCGACACATTCCAGCCAGAACCTTCCTTTCATAAACCTGGAGACTCTCTTTAGAACACTGTCCAGGGGAAATAAATAAGATGTAAGATGAAAACCACAAGACTAAAATGAACCCTAGGACATAAAAATGTGACTAGTCCCACATCATTAGTACTGACTTTTCAAATCAGCCTCAGCTAACGACAGCCTCCCAACTTGGCTCACAGCCCCTCTGTTATCCTTCCTACGTTCTTGATTATTTAACTCTGTTAGGAACAGCAAGGCAGCAACAGGCTGAATAGCAAGGGGCCTCCAGACTCTCCACTCCCAAAACCCTAAGCCCATCCTCTTCACATGGCCTTCTGCACTCCTCTTCATCAGTATGAACCCTTTAACCTATCTGGTTTCAGGAAATGTCAGACCCCTTTCTCTCGGTGCTGCCCATCACAGCGCTCACCGCTTACACCACTGCTTGGGCACCCAGATCCTCCTTACTCTACCACATACTTAAAGTGTGCATATTGTTACTGGGAGTGGGAAGCGCACTCCCACTACTGTGTATTCCTTAAAGTATGTAAGCAAAATGTTAGGCACAAGAAATACTTCATGATTTCCAAGGTATGAATATTTTCGTTATTTGTGCTTTTTCATGTAACTATATTTGTATTCATAAGTGTTTTGTTTTGTTTTTAGAGAGAGAGCTCACGTGAGGTGGGGGATGGGGAGAGGGAAAGAAAAGAGATCTTAGGCAGGCTCCACACTTAACGTGGAGCCTGACACAGGGATTGTCCCACAACCCCGAGATGATGACCTGAGCCATATCAAGAGTCAGATGCTCAAACAACTGAGCCCCCCAAACACTCCTGTATTTGTAAGTATTTTGTCTTACCAATACTCTTAAGATTATAAGCTAACCGTTCCAATAGACAATAACTTCATTTCTTTGTACAGTAATATTAATTTTTTAAGAGGATGAGTGAGCAGATTACTTTTTTCCAGAAGTACTGAAGTCATTCTATATATTTTTATAGCTACCTTAGTGACCACCCTATTTTTTTAATGTATATATATTTAAATCAAAGGATGTTAAATAACATCTCTTTATTCACTGTAAACACTCAATGAAGCATAGTGAAAATCATTTGAAAAAAAAATGGAAAACAGTAAAAGCACTTTTCTTTTGCCAAAAAATCAAGTGCCAAAAGTTGTTACAATGGCCAGGAAA
Source organism: Suricata suricatta (assembly GCF_006229205.1). NCBI lineage: Eukaryota > Metazoa > Chordata > Mammalia > Carnivora > Herpestidae > Suricata > Suricata suricatta. Next base: position 59,585,458 of record NC_043700.1, read on the forward strand.
GTAAATTGGGCTGGTATATGTAAATACAAAGGAGAAAACTAGCATAAAACTGTGAGTATGCAAATATAATGGACATATACACACATGATCACAAAACCGAAACACAGCAGGGAGGAAGAATTTAAAACAAATAGGCTGTCATTCCTGCTTTTGTAAACCAGACAGCACCAGATATTAGAAACCCTAAAAGAGACCCTTACCAAATTAACCATAGAGACTGGCAGAAATTGACTAAACTCTCCTTCCCTTTGCTCTTTATAGGGTAAAAATTCCCCTTACACCAAGGAGGGCAATACCAGGCTTTAGGGGTACAATGGTAACATAGCTGACCCAGGATTGAATCAGTTACTAGACAGAGGGGGGAATGTAAGGATGCAGGTCTGAAACTGACTCCATGAAACAATAGAAGGGCACACATTGCCCAAGGCAAAAGGGACCACCCTTGTAACATTCTAAGGGCAGGCCTAAAGATGGAGGCTAAGACTAGTCACGCCCTACCTGAGGGTCCTGGGCCCACTCTGTGATTGGTCAATACTCTAAATGTTGTGATTGGGTCCCGCCAA
>NC_043700.1:59586120-59610631 GCF_006229205.1 Suricata suricatta
CTGGATCACTGTATTTTCTGTAACTCCCCCTTCCCAAACTCATAAAAGCCCTACCCTGCTTTGTTCGGGCTCACTCCACGTGGATCCAGTAAGTCTGTGAGCCCGAGTTTAGGCTGGCTGGGCCTAAATTCATAATAAAGCCCTTTGCTTTTGCATGCATGAAAAAATAAATAAATAAAATAAATAAAACAAAGCAAGATGGCTTCCTTCCTCGACAGTACTTCAATACAATAAATACAATAAACTGTTAATAAGGAAAGAACATGTGGAAAGAAAAGCCCACATCTGTATACATTTTAAAAACACCCAAAACTAAGACACTTCATACCTGTAAACATGGCATGAAAATAAGGACTACAGGCAGCCAGCACCACTCTGTGAGCAGAGATCTCCATGTCTTCAGCCACAATCGTGACGTCACACAGCAAGTTTTGACTGTTCACAAAGCAGAGGGAGAAAAAATTTTAATGATACCGATAATAAATGTATTGAGCATGCTGTGCAGAAATATTACAGTAAAAATTACGAAATATTACTCTTCTTAAGTTGAGACTTTTAAAACTGCCACCTTTTAAAAAGAGAATTCCTAAGCGTGAAGCACACAGAAAATGGTCATGACGAAGACCCGTCATGCATTGGGCCCTCACTCAGAATCTTGCCTTTGCTCAACAGAGATCTTTTCCAACTTGATTACTGATTTCTCAAACTAAATAAATGACTGGCAGCAAACCGTCAATGGATTGTAAAAGGGGAAGATGGCTGAACTAAGAACAGCACTAGCAGAAGTGGCAGATGGCAGTCTGACATTAAGATGAGACAAAATAAAATGTATGTAGAAAACCAAATTGGGTCAAAATACAAAAAAAAAAGATATTTAAAATGATGCTGGGTCATTAAGCAAAGGTAAAACTCTATTCAATTACACCTACTATTTAAAAGGCATAGAAGACATTTGAAGCTTAATGTAATCAGAACATTTTACCAGTGCAAACTATCTCATTCCTCAAAGCTGGAAAACATTACCACATACCAAATTAAAAAGCATTTTGTTACCTTAAAACGAACCATTATTCAGCAAGCATAATTATACCTTCAGTTCTGAAATATCCATTTTGAGCCATTCAAAACCATGTGGTGAACACTTTCTACATTCTACACAAGCTGCTAGATGAGATTCTCCAGCTAAGTAAGAATGTCACAGAATATCTTTTTGGCAAAAAGCAGTGCTGACGCTTATTCCAGAACAAACTAGGAGGCTCCGGCTCTAAGACCAACCTCACGAGTAGTCATGTCATTAATGACTCAAACAGGTGTGGTGAACCCAAAAGTCCTGTCCACACCTCAAACACCCAAGCATGAATGTGTGTGTATAGCACATACAGGTCACACTCACCGCCCCCCACCATTCTATTTCCTGCAAGAGTGGCTTGCCTGCTGCTAGAATTTTCTAGTAGCTCACAAGCAATATTTTAGCATAAGCTTAACCAAATCCTTAGAGTTTCCCACTTTTCCACACTGCTTACTTCTGCAGAATTACACCGAAAGTTCTTGGAGATCCTACTGGCATTGATTTTCCCTCTGGTCTAGGAGAAACTGCAAGAAAAAGGAGCACTGCCACACTGGTGTTAACTGTGCTCCAGGGCCTCACTGCTGAGGAGACTGCTGTGTCCCTTAGAACAAAGTATGCCTTGTGGGTGTCAATTTAACAGCTCACGATGCTGTTGGAGACATTAGGCAGGTCCCACATTAGAGTCATGGACGTCAGAGTCATCAAAGGTGGCATAAGGTCACTATTCGTGATTCCTCCCCTGTTGAGAACTGACAGTCTATGTCTGCTCTGAGAACATAAAAACCACACTGCAATTCTATGAATTCCATGGGCTCACAAGTAACCCGGATGGGAAAAGTCAGTGGTGTGGTGTTTTTAGGAGGATACTCTGCAAGAGCTATATCTGCATGTATCATCTCATTTAGGACCCACCACACTCTTATGAGGTAGGTATTATTACGATTTTTACCCCCAAAATGTACAGCTGGGGTAGTCAAGGTTAAAGATGAAGGTCAAGGTTAAAGATGAACAATCGGCCTTAAGTCCCCACTTGTGGCAATGCCAGGATTTAAATCTATGGAGTCTGGCTCCAAAGTTTTTCTACACAAAACTACCTGTGTATTTTCAAGATTTTTTAAAGCTTGAATAAAATAGAGAATAAGGAGTATAAATTAAATAACGCCAATTTATTATTTGACATACTATGTACTGGAAACAATTTTTTTAAAGTTCTATATACAGTTTATAAAAGGCCCAATTTTAGTGAGGTTCTAGCACTACTTCTACAAGAATATTTAAGAAAAATCAAATCAGCAAAGCACAGCAAGATCATCTCTGCCCTTACGGAGTCAGGCAGAAAGGAACGACGGTGCCAAGGTTACAGGGTGAAATGGGAACATCTCTGTGAAGGTGCTATGGGGGAGCATTTAAATCAGACCGGGGGTGAGAGAAGTCTCCCCGCAGCACTGACCTTAAGCTGAGCTGTAAAGACAAGCAAGCATTAGGGGGATAGAGGAGCGAGAGAGACCAGTAGTGCCGCTGCACAGGGACAGGGGGCAGCACAGCACAACGGGGAACCCTGGGAAAAGACAAGCAGAGAGAAAGAAGGGCGATCAAAGAGGAGGTCAGCAGAGTTGCTCTCAAGGACAGGGCCATCCAGGTTTCCCTACTGTGGCCAGCGCATCTGGACACCACTCAAACATGAATCAGGTACATCTTTATGCCCATTTTCCTTCTGTCACTAGTAATCCTTCTTAGTGCTTTAGTTTCAAGATAGAACTTAAGTGGAATCACACTTGAACACCCCCAAATCACATAATTAATTACATTTAGCTTCAGTTACAATTACTTATTGATCAAAACCATCTAGCATAACACCTGCTGGCTGTCACATAATTAGCTCAGCCTTACTAGCTTATTAGCTGATGACAGTTAACTAGGAAGGTAAAACACACTGCCAAGTTAGTATGTAGCCACACCCTAGGTTAGGTCACACAGAATCTAAGGGTCACATTCTAAAACAATAACATTTAGTTCTAGTGCTTCACTTTTTATCTTTTTGTACCCAGCAATAACATACTTTATTTTTTAATGGTTTTAAATGTTTTCAGTATTTATTTTTTTCAAAGAGAAACAGAGCATGAGCAGAGAAAGATCAGAGAGAGAGGAAGACACAGAAACCAAAGCAGGCTCCAGGTTCTGAGCTGTCAGCACAGAGCCTGACGTGGGGCTGGGAATCCACAAACCATGAGATCATGACCTGAGCTGAAGTTGGATGTTTAACTGACAGAGCCATCCAGGTGTCCGAGCAATAACGTATTTTAAAACAAGACAAGAGAGACCAGGGGCATTTGGGTGGCTCAGTGGGTTGAGCGTCTGACTCTTGATTTCAGCTCAGGTCATGATCCCAGGGACATGGGATTAAATCCTGAGTCAGGATCCAAGCTCAACATGGATTAAGATATTCTCTCTCTTCTCTCTTTATCTCTCTCTCTCTCTCTCTCCTGTCCCTCTCCCCCCACTCCCACCTTCTTAAAAAAAAAAAAAAAAAAAAGACGAGACATCTGACAAATCTTATCTTTCAGCCAGTGTGTATCTGAGTATGGCCCTTACCTCTTTCCTATGTGTATGTTCATTAGAAGTACAATAACTTTTGGATGAGGGAGAGAAAGCTACAAATTAGAGTGAGTTTATATTCCTAAGAGAGAATAAACTATAGAAGGAAAAGTCTTCCAGAATAATAAGACAAGTAAAGTTGCTATTTAGCAAAATTTGCATTTACTCATTCATTTATCAAACATCCAGATTGGCTACTGTGTGCCAAGCATTATGTTCACTTACCACATTAGCAAGACAATGTCCATGACAACAAGAAGTTCCCCGTGGAGTGGGGAGAAACAGACAAGCTAACAGATAAGATGGGCTGGCTGTGGCATGTTTGGGAACATATAAGAGAGGCCAAGCCCAACCTTAAGGAGGCTTTGCAAAGGAAGATGCCTCTAAGCTCAAATACAGAGAACAAAAATTATATAGGCCTTATGTAAAACTCAATTTGTGTAGAAAAATGAAAGGCATTCCAAAACCTAAATGAAACAGCATCATGCAAATTGGTCCTTCTCAAGAAACATACTGCTTTTTCTTTATGTTTTGTTTTGTTTTGAGAGACAGAGAGACAGCGCAAGCAGGGGAGGGTCAGAGAGAGGGGAGACACAGAATCTGAAGTAGGCTTCAGGCTTTGAGCTGTCTGTACAGAGCCCGACGCGGGGCTCGAACCCATGAACCACGAGATCATGACCTGAGCCGAGCCAGATGCTTAACTGACTGAGCCACTCAGGCACCCCAAAAAATACTGCTTTGAAAATTAATGAAACACACCTGACATACCAAGACATCCTTTAGTTTCCTGACATAAAGTCACGAATTCCTAAGACTAGAAAATCCGATCACTGCTGTGTATTTATCTTCTCAAAAGAAAACATACCATCAGGCTCTCAGAGGTCAAAAATAATTAGTAGTCACATGAAACAAGAATTGACTTTCTATCAGAAGTGGGCATGGTGGGGCAATCACATGGTATCTGTCCATCTTTCTTCCTTAGGTGCCACAGAAAACCTAGAGGCACTGCCTGCCACATGCAGTGGACTCAGAGTAACAGTCAAAGTACCAGGATCCTGAGACAAGCTGTCAGCCACCGCCCAGGGGCAAACCCCAAACCAAGCCAAGAAATGTGTCCACAGTCATTTCTGGAACAGCAACAGGTGTTAGGAGAAAAAACCTATAGCAAGACACAAAAAAAAAAAAAAAGAAAATGAGGCAAGGGGTCTGAGGTCAAAGAAAGAAGGGAAGCCAAGAAATTTAAAAACTGGTCAAGAAGCAGGGGGTGAGCCAGACGTGGGGCTGCTGTCAGGACACAGCTGCATCAGGGAGTGTGGACCACTCAGCATGAAGGGCGATGAGCAAGTTTAAAGGCGAAAGGCTTCACAACTGCTGACTTAAATCGGTCATATTCAACCAAACCCCCTGTAACTAACAATTTCATTTAACAGACAAGGGAGATGCAATCTGGCTTACAATGTCAATAATCTCGAAGGTCAACAGAACCTCATGGCATGTGTCACCACTGTCCTCCTTTGTCTTCTTAAAATCATGATGGTTTGATTTTGATATGAATTTGAATTTCTGTGGCAGTTAAATGCAGGGAAAAACTCAGATGTTGGGTTTACCCAACACAGATTCACCACCACAGTAAAAGTCTTGAAAAAATAGCGCAGCCCCCTCAACAGATTTGCACCTGCTGAGATTTTCAAACAGGAAGCAGGAGGTGGTGACAATTTGAAAAGTTTTAGGAAAACCTACTACAATCAATAAACTAGAAACGGCTTTAAACTAGCAAAGGGTCCCAGAATATAGAGATTATTCTTTTCAAACAGAATCAAGACAGCAGAATGACAGTGAAGAATAACAGTGAGGGGCACCTGCATGGTTCAGTCAGTTAAGCATCTGACTTCTGCTCAGGTCATGATCCAACGGTCATGAATTCAAGCCCTGCATTAGGCGAGCTGAAGCCCAGCTTCCAGTTCCCTTGCTGACAGTGCAGAGCCTCCGTAGGATTCTCTCTCTCCCTCTCACTCTCTGCCTCCCCCTATGTCCCCTCATGGGATTCTCTCTCTCTCCCTCTCTCTCTGTCCCTCAATCACTCATACCCTCTCTCTCTCAAAAATAAAAAAAATTACAAAATTAAAAAAAAAAGCGACAGTGAAAAATGACAAAATGGAGCCACAGGAAGACGCAGGGGAAAGTGTGTTAGTGGAGACCTGCAGAGGAGGGAAGGCAACATCTCCAGATTTGATGACCTGCAAGAAGAACTCTTGGTCACGGTTGAGAAAAGACGAAAACAATACTTAGAGATAAAGTGACCGACGAGATTAGGGACAGAGAAAAGCTGGTGGGGAGAAGAACAGAGAAATGAGGAAAGGAAGGTGAAGGATTTCAGGCGTGGGGAACAGTACTACAGAGAGGAGTTCTGAACCCGCGGATGAAAAGCCTCTGTGGTAGAAAAGTGGGATGTATACAAAGGCAACTTCCCCTTTACAAGGCATTTGTTAGCTGGTGAGATAAATCATGAGATACTCTTAGTTGTAGTAATTTAAAGAAAAAAGCTAGAGTTAGATCTTCTGATTTTGATTTAGGAGGCCATGGCGAAAGCAGGCTCTGAAGCAGGTAGGTTTTCAACAACATGGAGAAAGGGAAAAGAAATGAGTTAGTACAGTAAACTAATTTACTACTATCTATTATTTGTATTCTTCGAAATGTTCAATGACCCCATCCATGCTCAATAAACACCACTTAAAAAGAGATTAATCACATGTGCTTAAGAAACACTACAGATGATCACCAGTTAAGTGAGACTAGAAGCTTCAAACTGTATCTTAAACTTTCTAAATAAACAAGTCTATTTGATTTAGGGCTCTCCCCAACTGCTCTATCTTTCAAGGAACGTTTTATATCCTACTCCAGCATTAACACAAAAACAAAAGAAACTGACAATGTTTTACTACAGAAAAAAAATACGTATGAGAGCAATAAAAAAATTCAATTCATATGTAATTTCATGAAACCTCTTTTAAAAACATTCCTATAGAGGCATCTTGGTGGCTCAGTCAGTTAAGTGTCCGACTTTGGCTCAGGTCACCATCTAGCGGTTCGTGAGTTCATGCCCCAGGTTGGGCTTTGTGCTGACAGCTCAGAGCCTGGAGATTCAAAATTTGTGTCTTCAGAATCTGTGTCTTCCTCTGCCTCTGGCCCTCCCCTGCTAGCACTCTGTCTCTCTCTCAAGAATAAACATTTAAAAAAGAGAGAGAAAAACAGTGATATAAAGCAGTGAAGAGAAAAGGCAGACTCACTTGATTAAGTTTGTTCTTTAATTCACTTGCCATCTAAGCAACCAAATACAAATAACTAAAGAGCCACAACTCAAACTTTTCATATATGCACAACAGATAACTTAATCCTACCGGTAATCTGGATCCGCAATGTCTAAACGTCCTGGGGGGAAAATACAATAAGCACTCCTTTAAGAGGGAGCTTCAGGCTTTTGATTAAATTATATTCACTGCTGTTATAACTGACCTACTAAATATTTATGACTTAGATATAATATATAGAGGAGCACTTGAACTGCTTCAAACTGATTTATCCTCACTAAAAACTTTAATATATCATTACTAAAAACTTTAATATAACTTAAGGGTCAAAATTAATCTTCCTTCTAAATAAGCAACAGGTTGGCCCTAACAGTCACTGAAATTTTCAAATCTCAAATACAGTCTTATCCCATAACCTACAAAACAGAAGCTGTTTTTTTTTTTTGTAATTTGTAATTTGTAATTGTAATTTTGTAAAGGCAAAAAGTTACCTCTTGACATTTCCTTTTTTGGGCCACTTCAAAAAGCCCACAGCATAATGTTCTCAATAAAACCTATGTCTGAAATTTAGTCTGCTTGTCTTCTCCACAGACTCAATACGGTGGTTTACACACAATTAGACCTACTGATTTGATTTTGAGAATGTCAGTATCCTGAAAAAGCCCCCCCCCCACTCCATTCACGCTTGGGAAGTTGAAAGAGCTGAATTTCCTGCCAGAGATGCGTTGCTAAAGACCAGCCCTTTAACCACACCGCCAGGCTGTGCCTCCAACACCATTCATCTTACACCTCAGCTCCCTTTTTCAAGAAACTTCCCTGATTCCCAGTGCCAACAGGATTAAGTCCAAATTCATCACGCTATTTAAGGCTGCACAATTCTGTCCTCCTCCCGCGTCCTAACCTTTTCTGCACAGACTCCCAAGCACGACTTTTGATCCACTTTATCCAACAAGCTATGTTCCTCCCCTCCGTAGTCCCTGCAGTGATCCAGACAGGAAATGCCTTTCCTCTCCTGTCCTTTGTATGAATCCTGCTGCTCGCCATCAGCTCCAGCAGAAACCTCTCCTTTGGGCTGCTGTGGATTTCTCCCGGGAACATCCTCCTCAGCACGCACTCTCCCCCCACCTCATCCTCTCCTCCGGACATCTCCCACAGCAATCTAGACACTCGCAAGGGCACTGGCCAAGTCTGATGATGTTGCTGGCTCCCGCGAGGCTGCGCATGCTCACTGATTTCAAAGGAGAACCAGCTGCTTACAAACACTTGTAGAATACACTGTTTAGAAAGAACTGCAGGGTTTTTTTAACCAAGTTATTTTAAGTTATTCAGGCTCATATTGGGCTGGGACATGGAGCTATACCTGGGTCTCCTGCCTCAAGAAGAAAACAAAAAAACTAGTTTAAAGAAAATGCCACGCTCTTTGTCTATAAACTATATTAGTTCTTAAAGTTAAACTTTACAAAACTCCTGTCTGTTCACTCCCAATCCTCCAACCACACCTTACAACAACCATAATTGGAAAAAAGGTGACTTTTACTCCTAAAATATCACTTCCATTAGCCAAATGTTCATAGAAACACTCCCAGTGTATGGCTGTTATTCTACCAGTGAGAGGTGAGGCCCAGGAGCAGAGGTGTAAGAACAAGGAAGTTCTCTCTTCCCAGAAGTCAGGAAAACACTCTCAGTGACCTCTCCCTGGCAGCAGGAAGTTGCTGCAATGGCAGGAAATAAAAGATTTTTAGCTGTTTAAGGAATAGGCCTCTTCCAAGACTTTTTTTAATTACTCAAAAGGGCCACCGGGGTAAGAGAGAAGTGAATGATATTCTAAACAAAACAAACAACAAAACAAAAGGGTTCTGATGAATCCCAAAGAGAGTTTATTTTTTTAAAAGCAATATCAGTTAGTGAGTTTATTACAACAATCCTGGCTATAGAACTGGCAGTGAACCCCCTCTGGCCATTTAAAGGTTGTTCTTTATTCTGAAAATTAGCATCAACTAACTAGCCGGCTGACACATTAGCTCCAGAAATGGTATGACATAACAATAATGCTGTTTCACAGCCATATAGTTCACACCCCAAATGGGACCAACAGGTACAAGAAGGCTAGAGCCAAACAATCCCAGGATGAAGCAAGGACACCAGTGCTGAGCAGGTAAGCAGGAAAAAAATCTCATAGACCCAGAGAACGTCAGAACAGCAATGAACCTTACATTGGTTCTGTCTCCTTCCTTCATTTTATAGTTAAGCCTCGAAGAAAAACACTTGGCCCTAGGCCAGTGTTTGTCCCTAAACCAGGGTCAACCACCTCAGGGGAAGGTGTTACCTTCCCTAAAGTTTAGTGAATCATGCCTGGGTCAACAGAGGCCTACTCACACCAGTGGAAGGCCACGGCTATGGCACCCCCACAGGAGGGGGTGGGGAGAGGAAATGTGAACAGCCCTGGGGAAAAAATAAGTCTTTCCAGATTTTTCAAAGAAAAAGAAGAGCCATTGAAAATCTCAGTCTTAAAATGACCAGACTAGGGTCGCCCAGGCGGCTTAGTTGGTTAAGCATCCAACTTTGGCTTAGATTAAGATCTCATGGTTCACTGAGTTTGAGCCCGTGTCAGGCTCTGTGCTGACAGCTCAGAGCCCAGAGCCTGCTTCAGATTCTGTGTGTGTCTCTCTGCCCCTTCCCCGCTCATACGCTGTCTCTCTCTCTCTCTCTCTCTCTCTCTCTCTCTCTCTCTCTCTCAAAAATAAAGAAACATTAAAAAAAATTTTTTTAATGAGCAGACTATTTTCTTACTTTTCTTTCAGTTCCATTTAGTAACCACTGTAGTTTACATTCAATAACTACTCTGAAAACGGGATTTTAAAAAACTAGAACAGTACACCCAGACCTGCTGGATTATCCAAACTACGTATTCTCCCAAAGACTAAATGAAAACATTAAAAATACTGTCAGAGCAGGACTAGGAAGCAAATCAAATATGTCATAGTCAATTTAACTTCCTGGTCCCTCTCCAACCCACTCTCCACCTAGCAGCAAGTATGTTCTTTTCAAAATACAAATCTGATCATGTCACGACCCTGCTTAACACCCTCCAGTGGCTTCCTCCCATGACAACTCCTGATAAAGGCCAGCATGGGGAAGGCCCCGAGCATGCTGGGCCCCACCTGCCCACGCAGGCTCCTCTCTTACCGTGACCCCCGTGTCGCCTGACCATGTGTGCTCCAGCTGCCCCTCAGTTCCTCCAATGAGGCCAGCTCCCTTCCACCACCAGACTTGGGAACTGCCATTCCCTGTACCTGGGACAGTTTTTTAACCTCTCCCACCCCATCCTGCCTTCAGTTCCTTTCCTCTGTTCTGCTTTAGTTCTCAGCACAATTATTTCTATCTTCTGGAGGAAGCCTTTCCTGACCACTGTTATCATCAACCTTCACAGTATCAGGCAGCCCTCCTCTGTAGCACCTAGTGCCATTAAGATTTACAATAACATTATGTGTGTAACCCTCTGATTAATGCCTGCTTCCTGCATTCAACCATAAAGCTATGTGTCTCATGCTCACCATTGTATCTCCAGCACCCAAAAGATAAATATTTACTGAATTTTTAAGAAAAAAACAAACAAATGATGGGCCTAAAGGGTGGACTTTTAGAAAGTAATAGCACAGAGAGATTGAAGGAAAGTTTAAGTCACCCCCTTCTTTTTAGCCCAAGCTTTTAAATATATGTACTTTCTCAAAGAAAACAATAGGGGAAAAAATACAAGTCTTTCGTAAGGGCTGAGAAAACTAAACCAAGATGGTCAATACACACATTAGTCTTTTAATTTAAAAAAAAAAAGTATTTATTTTTCCAATCAACTTTTAAAGTCACTCCCTTCATTTCAGTGACACTTAACATACTCGAGAATTACCTTAACAATGGGCAGGTCACCAGTCCTCAAAATTACTACCACTCAAAAAACCACCATGAGCAACACCAGAGTCACATTTTTCCCTGACAGTTTTCTTTCTGTATTCTTTGTGATAAGTGAGAAACCCTACACCAAGCTGTCCAATAGAAATATAGAATATATATGTAATATAAAATATAATGCAATTCACGATTCTCTAGTAATCACATTAAAAAAGAAACAAGTGAAAATAATTTCAATAATATATTCTATTTAAATCAAAATATCCCATATATTACCATTTTTAAATACAATCAGTATTCTTAAAACTTATTAATGAAATATTGTAAATCTTTTTTGTACTAAATCTTGGAAATACATTTTGTATTTTCTACTTACAGAGTATCTTTTTTTTTAATATAGTTTATTGTCAAGTTGGTTTCCCTATAACACCCAGTGCTCATCCCAACAAGTGCCCTCCTCAATGCCCATCACCCATTTTCCCCTCTCCCCCACCCCCATCAACCCTCAGTTTGTTTTTAGTATTTAAGAGTCTCTTGTGGTTTGACTCCCTCCCTTTCACTATTTTTTTCCCTTCCCCTCCCCCATGGTCCTCTGTTAAGTTTCTCATGTTCCACATATGAGTGAAAACATATGGTATTTTACAGAACATCTTAACTCAGATTAGCCACATGTGGTTAGTTGCTACCATATCAGACAGAACAGCCTCATACTATTCATGCTTCTAATAAAAAAAAATCCTGTAGAAAATGCTTTTAATGTTCTCTATATCAAAGAACCAATGAGGCATAAAGAGAATATTCACTAGAAACAACTATAAAATAAAGGGAAGAGACCCGTGGTTACATGTATATTAATGTAACAATACCTTCTTAGTTCGTTCATGACTTTAAAAGCTTTCTTCATATGCCAAGGATTCACTGTCACTGGGCAGTGTTTTTCAGTATTATCATCTTTTGAATCGAGAGGTTTCTGATGACCCTGCTTTGTGCATCTGTACATAAAAGAAAAGAAAAAAAAAACAGAAAAATTTTATTAAAAATAATTTAGTTCAGGCTTATCAGGCTACAAGAGATACAACGAATCTCTCAAACCGATTTCGAGGAAGTCTCGCTGTATATCCCAATGTCAGATCAAGACACAATTCGGAGCACTTTCTGATGGTCACTATGGTTTCAACAAAAAAGTGGGTAACCACCTGCATGGTGTCAAAGCTCTATCACAGAGAAGCACAGAAAATTCAGTAAAATTGGTTCAGCAGACACATTAAAATAAAAATGCTGAGAAATGATCTCTGTTGGAAATTAACCTGCTTTTAACAATCTGCTCTAGTCATACATTATTTACAAACCAAGACAGGAAAAGGATCATATTTTACACAAACTTCAACAACTTAGACTCTGACTTGAATTTTGCTCTCTACTGCCAGGCTATTTACCCCATATATTTCAGACCTCCTCTTGTAATAAGAAATTAATCCTGTTAGCTAAAGTTTGTTGAGTATTTACTATTCAGCAACTACAGTGCTAAGTTGTTTACTCACATTATTTGCTTAATCTTCACAACTATTCTGTAAGCTCATTACTATTATAATTCCCATTTAACAGATGAAAAGATGAAGGCAAAAAATAATTTACGTAAATAAATCGTAGACCTAGGTAAGAGTGAAGTCAGTCTGACTCTTCGAGCTCATTCTTTTCACTAATCTTCAGTACCGTTTCCTACATTAAGCAATGATATTTAACTTCATATTTAAACATAATTTTTAAGGGCACAGACTCTAATTAATAATGCTGTCAATTACTCTTTTGAGATGTGGGAGCAAAAAAATTAACAAATAAAATCAGGGTACCATGGCAGGGAGTGGAAATTAACTACTAATTGACTTAAGGGAACTTTTTGAGAAGATAGTTGCACAACTCTAGAAATATACTAAAAGTCACTGAATTGTACAATTGTAATAAGTGAATTTTATGGCACGTAAAGTATACCTCAATAAAGCTATTAAAGAAAAAAAGCAGTATACCAAACTAAGCCTAAAGAAATCATACTTGCATATATATCGCACAAAGAACAACAGGCAAACATCATTATTTATTGCCACATTTCTCTTCATACCTCTTCCTTACCTGACCCATTCTGAAAGGATCGTTTATCTTTAAAGTATGATGTCTCATGAATTCACTCAGCAAACATTTTTTGAGTGCCAACTATGTACCAAGCACTACTCTGGGCACTTGGAATACAGGTGAACAATGAACAAAAATGGACTCTTTACTCACAGAGGTTGGAGTCTAGCAGGGGTGATGGGCAGGAGACGATACACAGAACAAATCACTAAAATAGGAAGCACATCAGAAAACAAGAGCTATGGATATAAGAAAAAGAGCAGAGTAAAAAGAATCAAGAGGATGAAGTGATACAACTTGCACTAGTGAACAGGGTCATCAATAGTCCAACTGAGAAGTGAGATCGGAACCAGGACTAGGAGGTGAGAGAAGATCCAGAAGGAAACAAGAGCTGTAGCAAAAGCCTGTATGTGCCTGGTGTGTTCCAGAACAGTGAGGCAGGGCTGGGGGGCGGGGGATGAGGAAGAGGAGTGCAGATCATGTAGGGTCTGTGGGACACTGTAAGGACTCTGGCTTTTACCCTGAGTAAATAGGGAGGCATCACAGAAGGGTGACACAATCCAACTTATGTTTCAAAAGGATCACTTTGGCTGCTGGCTGAGAATAGCCAATGTGGGCAAAGATAAAAGAGTTAACTATGTACAAGAGTAAGGCAGTAGGGGATGCCAGAGGCTCGGAGCACAGCAGGAGCAGTGAGGAGAAGTGCCTGGGTTCTGGGTATAATTTTAAAGGTAGTGCCAATGAGATTTATTGACAAAACGCATGTGGCGCATCAAAGAAAATCAGGATGACTCCAAATTTTTTGGTCTGAGCAACTGGAAACATTGAGTTTCCATTAATTGAGATGGGAAAGGCTGCAGGTGGAACTAGTTTGGGGGTAGGAAGATCAAGAGCTTAGCCTTCATACATGTTGGTTTTAAGATAACAGACATCCAAGCAAGGACATCAAATGGGCATATTAGAGTCTAGAGTTGGAGAGAAAACTTCAGCTGGATAGAAATGTGGGGGTCACTGATTACACAGAAGGTCCATGAAGCAATGGAACTCAAGCACTCAAACATTAATGTAACTTCCATTGTTAGCCACAGATGCTATCCTTGCTCAATCCTCCATTTCCCACAAATCAACATTAGTTGAGGCATCTGACTCTTCAAGGGTTTGCATACCATAAGTATAGATAAGTCGTTTTCCCTTCACTTGAGAGGTTTTAAGGGGGGGCCTTACAAGCAAATTAGTACAAGACCTTGCCTCCAGCAGGTGAGCCAACAGCTGGAATGGGAGAATAGGATGGTACATCCTACTCCCTGTGGCCACGTGTGTGTGTGTCGCATGTGCATGTGCATGCACGCACATGTGTGTGGAGAGGAATGACTTACACTTGACCTGAAAAAAAGACTTAGTAAGTCTAGGAGCCAAAGATGAAAGAACATTCAGATCTGGCAGAGGGGACTGGGAAACATTTTATAGTTTAAGGCCATTTCCCACCACCCTTTCATAAAGAAAACAGTACAAAGAAAGGGAAATTATATAGATATATGCAACCTATGCATACTTTCTGACCACTTAACACTGAATGTCCACATGGATAGCAAGTTAAGAAGGTTCATATCAGCTTCTAGTTTAACAACTTAAGTTTACGACAAAGGGGAAATATAATATTGAGGACTGACAAAACTGTCACAGAAGGGCTTTTTAATGCTCCAAATGGAAATGAAAGCAACTCAGC
The DNA here is from genome assembly GCF_006229205.1 of Suricata suricatta. Lineage (NCBI taxonomy): Eukaryota > Metazoa > Chordata > Mammalia > Carnivora > Herpestidae > Suricata > Suricata suricatta. The sequence goes on from NC_043700.1 coordinate 59,600,852, forward strand.
TCTAGAAAGAATACCAGTATTTAAGAGCCAAGAGTGTTTATATTTGCTTACGAAATTATGAATTAAAACTCCCTGCGTTACGGAATTAACTTTAAGACAGCTACCATACAACAATCAATATCTATGCTGGTGTATTCTTAAAGCTATTTTCAGCTCCTGCTTTTTCTGATGTACTCCAAAAACTCTACAAAGACAAGACTTTATTCAAAGGCTTAAAGGAATAAGTAAGAAATAACATGATGTGTGTGTGTGTGTGTGTGTGTGTGTGTGTGTGTGTGTGTGTTCTCTGTACTGAGAGCTACTAACAAATACAGCACCCTGCTGCATAGGGCTACGTCTTCAATGCTAAAGTCCTTTCCATAATTTTCCATTTCCTCTGTGGTTTTGTGTTAGATAGTCTCTCATTCAGAAGCAGAACTGAGTAACAAAATGACACATCATGCCTAAAACTACAAATGTGGAAAATGAACATATACTAGGAAGCAGCTAAGTGGGAGGTGAAGGTGTACCCTTTAAGGTATACCAATAAGTGCAGTTAAACCTTCTCCCTGCTTCCCTTCGGAGGCAGCGAGCCAGCCTCTTCCAGAGAAGCTTCTCATTCTGAGAACTGCCTTCTTTAAATTATCTAGAAGAGATACTTTTTCAAGGTTCTTTCATTCTTAAGTCTTTCCCCAACTCTAACTCACAACCAGTCTTAAAACTGTCCAATAGCCTACTGTTATCAAAACATACTCAAAATAGCTGAGGTTTCCAAGGGTCTGAATCCCAGTACATGCTTATGTTCTATAATAGATCATCTTTGAGCCTTCCTTTAACGACTGACTCTTCTGCAAATTTCCAGCTGTGGGCAAGGTTGGCTTTTCAGACTAGCTAACTAGGTAACTCTAACTCTGCCCCAAAACACACTAGTGACAGAAATGAAGTCTCAGAAAAAAAGAAAATAAAGTCTCTAATAGGACTGTCTCCCTCAAAGACTCAAGATCTGCCATCAAGCAAAGGTTTAAACCTACTACAAGAATTCTGAGGCCATTTTAGAAATGAGGCATAGTTTCTTTAGATATATATTACTTGCTCTGGCATGGTAATTTCTAACGGTGGGGGACAGAAGGATCAGAATGACCCAAGCAAGGAGTGCCTGGGTGGCTCAGTTGGTTAAGTGTCCAACTCTTGATTTTGGCGCAGGTCATAATCTCATAGTTCATTAGATGGAGCCCCATGTTGGGCTCTATCTGTCAGCTTGGGATTCTCTCTCCCACAGTCTCTGCCCCTTCCTTGCTCATGCTTGCTCGCTCGGTTGCTCTCTCTCTCTCTCTCTCAAAATAAATAAATAAACTTCAGAAAACATTTCAGGGGTGCCTGGGTGGCTCAGTCAGTTAAGCATCCAACTTTGGCTCAGGCCATGATCTCATGGTTCGTGAGTTTGAGTTCTGTGTCGGGCTCTGTCCTGACAGCTCAGAGCATAGAGCCTGCTTCAGATTCTGTCCCCATCTCTATCTCTCTCTCTCTCTCTCTCTCTCTCTCTCTCTCTGCCCCTCCCCTGCTCACATACTGTCTGTCTATCTCAAAAATAGATTTAAAAAACTATTTTTAATTAAAACTGTTTTTTTTTAATCAATGACCCAAGCAGTTTTTCAAACTACACACAACCATCTCTTTTCCCATAAAGATTCAGGCAAGCCCTTTTCATAAGACTAGGTATATCTAAATGACAGCATCTCCAGCAGCAGGGGTGAAAGGCAGCTATGTATAATACTTTAAAAAAAAAAAAGTGATGTAATATGTCCCCACCACCCACCTCCCACTTATCTCCCACCTGGGGACAATCATCTCAGACTGAGAACAAACACTTTAGAAAATATAGGTTGTTCATGTTTTTAGGGTTTTCTGGTGGAAACAAGGCTGTAACTCATGTGAATGATGCAGCTGCGAAATTTAACAGGGGACCAGACGTTTCACATTTAGGACATAAATACTTAGCCCCTGGGTGGCCACCGTCTCTGCTCTCCCCTCTGCCTGTTCACTTCAAAAGCTGCAAGACTCCCTTGCTCACAATGAGTCACCCACCATTACTCACAAACTTCTGCCAAGTTCACATCAGCAGCTGTTGTTTTCAAAGTCACCATCCATGCTATACTGTCTGAAGTTTCTCCATTACTTTATAATATCTCTTCCATTTTCTCTGCTGTCTTCCCTAGATAAATTTCCACTCAGAAGCTGATCATACTAACACTGTGCACATTTATAAGTCCAAGATATCAGAAGTAGAGATTCAACTATGGCCAATATTTAACTAGTATGTTATGTCACTCTACAGTTTCCCAACAAAAAACACCCTTCATCTCACCCAAATAACCACCGTAGTATTTAGAGGTTGTAAAAATAGAGGGCTTTCTCCACTGGAAATGTATTTTGGTTTGTGGTAGAGCTGTGGCTTCAGTTTTTGCAATCAGCTAAAGATAAAGAGACATACTCTGCAGATTCTCTTCAATTGTTTGGAATTTAAACTTTCATTAGGTATAGAGTCAGCAGACTTTCATCTTCAAACATACGGTCCTATCACCAAATAAATACAGCTTAAAAAAAGTTAATGCGTACTCCATTTACATGTAAGAATTTGGATTATACCTTCAGTATAAAGGCCTTAGTACCTATAGTACCTATAGCATCTTGTGAGACAAAAGTCTTGCTATCCAGTCACAGGATACCTTACAAGACTTCATAATGCCATTAAAATCTTGCCATTTGCAACATGAATGAACCTGAAGGGTATTATGCTAAGTGAAAAAAAATCAAAGACAAATACCACATGATTTCCCTCTATGTGGAATCTAAACTAACAAACAATGACAAAAGAGAAAAAGACTCATAAATATAGAGTACAATCTAGTGGCTGCTAGAGAGGAGAAGGTTTGGGGGACTGGGCGAAATAGGTGAAGGAGATTAAGAGGTACAAACTTCCAGTTATAAAATAAGTCACGAGGATGAAAAGTCCAGCATAGGAAATATCGTCAATAATATTATAATAACTTTGCATGGTGACAGAATAAAAGGTAATGTCACTGAACACATCAGTATACCACATACTTTGCCAAAAGCTCTACTGAGCTAGAAATGCTCAATTTTCCTAAAAGGATGAGCAGTTAAGGCAGAGCACTGAACCTACTGGAGGACGGAGGGGGATCGCACCACCACCCTCCTTTTCTTCCCCTAGGATCTAGTTGTGCGGCTTTATGTTAAGTGCGCGGAGAAACGCTGGCAGGAGGAGGTGGCTGGGACTCTGAAGAGGAGAGGTTGATGGAAGTCGGAATATAATTGCTCTCTGATACTAGAACAATAGAGCTGTAAAAAGCTCTGCTTCAGTTCAACTCAGCTCGTTCTCCTCTTTCCCTCCCACCTACATGACAAACAGAGCACAATCAGGCACTTTTTGTCCCTGGCAGTGACTATTACTAGGGAAGAGACCAGGGGGAAAAGCATGTCTTATGCAAGATGATCTTATTTTCAAGAATATGTTATAAACAAACAGTTAACAAAGCACTGTCAGAGTGGGATATTTGTGATGTGCTAAAATAGGGAGAAGGGGGTTGGTGATCTGTTTCAAACACTTCCATGTCTTTTACCAACCCTTGTTTCTGGCCTTTCTGTTGCCACTTTCCCTAGTATTACCAGCACTTGGCTAGTCAGAGAAGGCAGCAATTTGATTTGACAATTCAGTTGACTAGGCTACATTTTCCAACACTTGAATGAAAAGGCACGAAAAGAGGACCAGAATCGGCTGGAAGACCTGAACTGTATTCCTGACGATGCCAAACACTCACCAAGTGATCTTGGGTGTAGTCACTTGGCCTCTCTGGGCTTCAGACTGTTTACTTATAAAATAAGGTGTGGTTACTCCACAAAAATGTCTAATACAAAATGTAATAGGAAAGTCAAAGATAATAACACTTCAGCTACTTGCCTCAGGGAGCTGTACAAGCATTAAACACTATATGAATGTAAACACAGAGAAGAAAAATGTTGAGGTTAGGAGCTAAACTGAAAATAGAGATAGATTTTTATGGCTATTATTGGCCTTCCTTCTTTTTAATTGCAACATTCAATTAAAAATTATTAGCAATACTCCACACAACCACCAGTGTTAATAAATCAAGTAGATAAGCACTGCCTAGATGCCGACTACACACCCTAACATAAGAAGAATAGGGGCTGTGAAGGAGGCTGAAACTTCTCCAGTTACCAGCTAACTGGGGAGACACATCTGAAACCACCAGGGAATGGCACACGTCAGTACACAGGTGCAAAATAATGGGCTACCGATACTATAGGAATGCAAAGAGCAGCTGGAAAGAATCAGAGTAAGTAGGTAAGACTTTGTGAAGAAAGACAGGGTTCCAAGTGGGCTCTGGAAGATTTCCAAGTTGTTTGAACTGGGGGCAGGATGAAAAAAGGCTGGAGATTCCTGACTTGTGATAAGGCAGAGTTTACTCTAGGAGGTCAAAGCATATAATACTTTTGAACATACTATAAGATTAGGACAAAATGAGAGAGGGCTCTGACCATCTGGTTGAGATGACTGGTTTGGTATGTCACTTGATGTGGTCCCAGATACCCATGTGACGTGACTCGAAGATGTTGGGGCCAAAACAGTAGGTGGACTGAAAGGGGAGGAAACCACACATAGAGTTCAATACGAGAAAAGGGAAGAGAAAAAAATGTAGGTATCAAAAGATGAAATCTGTTCAGGATAGTAGGGACTCAGAATGGACACTTGAAACCAAGACTCTACAGTTTCTAGGAGCTGCGGATGATGTGAGAGAGAGAGAAAGAGAGAATGGAAGGGGGTAGGGGAAGGGGAAGAGGCAAAGAAGGAGAGGGGAGAGAGGGAAGGGGGAGGAGGGAGAGGGAGAGAGAGAAATCAAAGACCATGCCAAGGCTTTGGGTATCTGGGACAAAAAGAATGATTATTCTGTTGACTAAGTGCAGATGTTATAAAGGAAAATCAGTTTGAGAGCAAAGGTTATGGACTCAGTTTTAGACATGTTGAATCTGATGTATGAACTAGAAGAAGTTCTGTAAGAAGCTGAAAATTCAAGACCAGGCACAGATCTAGAGCCTAGGCTTAAGATACAGATGGAGCCCCATCTTAGTGATTACTAGTTGATTAAAAAGAACTGGCCAAAACCCGCATCTGTGAAGAGCAGCCATGCCAATGAACAGCAACAGGAGAAAAGCCTTGTAAGACAGAAAACAGTGATCATGAGAGAGTCCCAACTTCGCCTCCTACTTGATAACCTTTGAAAAGTAATTCACCATCTGAAAAAAGATGAGACCTACACCATAAAGTTGTTCAGAAGATTAAATGAGATAAAGTAATAAAATAAAGTAAATCACATTTAGCAACCTAAAAACTATAGGAAGAACCCAAGAAAAAGTAGTGTCATAGAAAGCGAGGGCATATTTTCAAGACAGGATCAGTGAAAAGAACTGGTCAAAAAAATACTTCAGCAAATGCCAATCGTCTGAAATGTAAAACAGTAAAGCACGTAACACACAAAGTATACTGACCCTAGCACTATAGTTATCATATTATATGTTTGCTTGCTATCAGTTTCGACCACAGGGAAAAAGACTTTGTTTTCTGAGATATCCCCAAAGTCTGGTCATAGTAAGCACCCAATAAATATGAATGAAAAACTTTCATTCTCTTATTGTAAACAGTAAATAACATTTGGAATTTGGAAGAATTCTATACACGAGCATCTGAAAAGCAATTTGCATTCTCTGTATCACCTTAAAAGAACCTTCCACCTTAAGGAAGAAGTTCAGTTGTTCTCATGAACACTGCTCCTGCAATTCCACTACAGCCTCAGATGAGTAAATTTATGGTCACCTTCCAGAAAGCATGCTTACTAGTAATTATTGAATGCCTACTGTGTGCATTATAGAAACAAGACGTTTGGGGCAATTTAGCGCGGAAGGGAGGAGTGATTTCCCAGCATCAGAAAAATATAAGACTACTGCGTCAACGTTACCTATTTCCAGAATCTACTTCTCAAGTTCCCAAATACACCTCAGAATTTCCCTTATATAACACTTCTTTTAATACACATTGATCCACGCCTTCTTTCAACATTATCTTGTCAGCCATTATTGCTCCCACATATTTTAAACATCTTTGTCCGTCACTGAGGCGATTCACCTATGATCTGACACATGCCCAGTTTACATTCATGTCTAGTTAAACAAAAGCAAGAGTACATTCCAAGTGTGCTATAAGACAAACCAATGAATATTGGGGTAAGCTATGTCAAGGTTCCAAATTCACAGTAGCTAAATCTTACCATCAGAAAAAACATTAAAGGTCATCTGGCCCAGTGGATCACAAATGTCAGGCTTCAGCAAACTTTCTACTGATCTATGACAAAATAAGAAAAATGTAGTACGTTTTCATAAAACTAAATTCTATTTAAGAACTATCCTTTGGTCTGAGATTATGTCCTTCTTTGTATTCAGACAGGGACACTAAACTGTCTTTTCTTTTACAAAAAAAATTGATGGCAACTGATAGTTATAATTTTATCAATTTTTTTCTACTGAGCAAAACAAATAACTAAGCAATTCTGCGATGGATGGTTTTTTTTAACTTCACTGGTCAGTGAAATCCAAAATTCTGAAAACCTCGCTCTGATTCAACAACTCTTCTGCTGCCTAAATCCCTTAGAACACAGTCAACAAGATGTCTGTCTGCCTACGCTTGATCAACCCCGATGCCAAGAGTCTCCAGTGATGTGGAATCATGGATCCAAGATGTGGTTGTATCTGAGACATGTTTGCTGAGTTCTGTGAAGGAAAAGCAAAGATGTAAGGCTTGTAGAGAGAAAGCCAACTTGTCAAAGCAGAGCCAGTAAGAAACCAAGGACCAAAACACTGTTCCGTGAGGGGTGGTCAAAGGGATGCATTCCATCACATACCTCTCAGCCTTCCCTCAATTTCACAATTATGAAAAGCCTTTACAAAAATAGCCCAAAAAGCTAGAATATGCAAAACAGTCCTGAGGTCAGGGCTGCACATCTGTTTGACACCCAAAATTCCTCTACTAATCCTACATCTAACTTTTAGTTACACACCTTCAGGTTCAATCAGAGGCAAATGTCCCATCATCTCATTATCACCCAGACTCCTACATGCAAGAGAATCTAAATGCCACATACAAGATCCAAAAAGCAATAGGCAAAGATACGAAGCCCAGTGCCAATATGAGAATCAAAAAGGATGAGGAGAACTTGGAGGAAACAAGTGAAAGAGTGGAAAGAGTACAAGAGATCAAAACCTAATTTCAACGAGCCCATCCCATCCCAAAGGAACTAGGGAACCTGGGCAGTCCCCTCTACCCCTCCAAAACAATGTGCTCCCAGGCCAAAGGGCAGCAAGGTGGGATTTGAAAACTGGGCAAACCTGGCTGTTACAAGAAAAGGACGAGCATGAACTCCTCCACAGTGGCAGGCAGAGACAGGCATTCAAATATTTGCAGAATTAATGAATGAATAAACAGACACTTGCCGAAAGAGGATCGGGAGTACCTGCTTCCAACCATATCACCCAAGACATTTTAAGTACACATCAAACATCTTTCCTTGCCTTAAAGCTCAGCCTAAAAATCTAACCTTATGAAAAGCTGAGCCCTCCCAATAACTTCTACTGCCTCCATCTACCCAACTTTAGTCCAGTGAGGCCCAACAGAGCTCCTTCCCACGATCTTGCCTGCGATTCTTAAACACAGCACCCATGATTTAGTGTGGATGGAAAAACTAAGCTAATGGGAGTGAAGACAAATAGGCCAAGGGGTAGGAAGGGAAACTATTTCTGATTCTAACAAATTCTGGAATGACGGTTAATTCTAGAAGGACCAAATGAAAATAAACCCTATTTGTATTTACTATTAAGCGAATATCAACAATGAAATAGGCTCACCAACTTTAGCCACCCCGGATTAAAAGAAGTTTTAACAATTCTTCCATCCCTGCTGACATCCCTTGTTTTCCATTACATCGCAGCTTGTCATTGTTCCAGCATTGTTGATGGAGTCTCAATACCAAAGAATTGTGCTGGATACCAAAATTAGGATTAACTGACTTGTCCTAGAGTCAGTTTATCAATATTTCCATGCACATGTCCATTTCATTTTCAATTATCTCTATTTAAATCATTTTCTGTGTCTCTAGTCCCTCCCTCCAGAGGCTGCTTTCTGTCCACACCCTTTTCCCACCTGCATTCTAAGAGCCCCTTGTTCTTTCCTGTAGTTCCCTCTGCTCCCAAAGTAAAAGGGGACTGCAGGAAACTGATATAAAGGGACAGGTTTACTATAGATAACATGCTTACATGATATATTCTATCCACTATGTGCTGTCTATATACAGGAAACATTTCCTGCCTTAATTGTCTCTATGCCTGGACAGAACCCATGTGCTGGTGCTATATTCATGCTGCTGATGCTAACAATCCACCATCATGTTTCCTAGTGGTTCAGGAGCCTTCCCAAACCTGCTTAGGAACATGACCGATCACAAAGCCCTCAGAACTAAGTGATCATGAAGCCACCGAGCCCTTGCTTCTACTGGCTGGGAAGGGTCAATTCATCATCAATCTTACCATCTACTCCTTAGATCCCCATGACCTGTACCACTCAAGCTAAAAATTGTGACACTTTTAGAAATTATAGTTCCAGGATCCTATTAGCTCTCCTTTAAAGGTCTAGACATCAAAAAATTATTCAGCTCAGGCCAAATACCCATATTTTCTCTGGAATTCTACCAAATAACCACAAGAGGCTGGTGCGGTACAACTGGCATCGAGTGAAGGTGGCCAAATCTAAGTGAAAAACGATAAGGCTCCATGAATAAGCTCTCATGAAAAGGTACACCCGTCTCAGAATGAGCTTTGCTTTCGGTCTGAAAAGTCATATTCAACGGGCTCCTGTTCCTTAAAGGTTAAACTAAGGAAGGCAAATCAAAATAGCAATTTTCAAAACTCCTGGGGATTTACGGTCCACTTTTACCAAATACTTGCAAAAAATACATACTGTACTGAATAATGCAAATCCTCAGTATCTTCCACACAATTGTTCAGCTGCTATTATTTCTGAAAAGTAGTTTCGTTGCTGGTATCTTGAATGCATTTGGGTACCAAGGAAAAAGAACACCTGTGCCTGGCAGGTCACTACACTACTTATTCGCCCAGGGTACTAAGGAAACAGAAGATGCTCTGGTTTCTGGACACAATTTTCTGCAGTGCCAGGTAAAAGAGGTCACATGCCCTGAACAGCCGTGGCTCATTGAGAGTGATGTAAAAGCTCTTCAGATATTAATTTTGCTAGAAATTCGAAGAAGCAAGCAATCTAAGGTCAATTCATTTAGCACCGGTGTCTGGTACTTTCCAGTCCCCTTTTTTCAACGGACTCCCGGGCAGCATATCTCCATCCCCGAGAAAGGGGCTGGCAAGCTGGGCAACCAACCGCCCCTGCGTTCCAGGGAGGCGTACACAGGACGGGCAGGGTCCCCAAGCCCAGCCCAGCCCGAATCTTCTATTCGCCTGGGACCGGGAAGACCCTTCCTGAGATACCAGCCAGGCTTCTAAGTCACTGGCTGGCCGGGCTGAGTTTCCGCCCGCGTCCGCCTCAGGACTGCGGGAACCGCGCCTCGTCACGCCCCGCAGCTCCCACCTCCCGCCGCCCCCAGCGTCCGCTCCCCGGCGGCTCCGGGCGTCTTCCGCCGGCGGGCACCG
>NC_043700.1:59610731-59670877 GCF_006229205.1 Suricata suricatta
CCGGGCGGGGGAGCTAGAAAATGGGGTGGGGGGCGGTTGGCTGTGCGGAAAAAGGGCACCCGAGAGCACAGCATATTAGCGCTCGCTATTCGCTTACTGCTCTGTTTTGCAGGCGTGTTCACATACTTCCCTTTTGATTTGAGCCTATGCCCAGGGAGATGGGGAGGGTAGGCATAACCAACTGCTTCCTTTACAAATGGTGAAACTGAGGCAGGAAGAAATGAATTTGCCTGTCCTGTGTTCCAAAACAAGGACCCGGGCCTCCCTCCTCAGGGTCTGATCCATTCGTTGGAGTAGTGAAGTGAGCACCTAACTAGACAAGGTTTTGGTACAGGATACGATGAGAGAGAGAGCAAAGCCCGGTCTGTGTGCTCGTAGAGCTGTCAATCTAGCCGGGCTAAGAACCAGACCAACGATGCCTGCTATGAAAAAATCAGAGTGAGGAGATGGGGTGCTATTTTAGGAGTAGCCACAGAAGGCCCCGCCAATGATGTCATTTAAACAGAGATGGAATAAAATGAATCTTGAGGAAAGCAAAGAGTGCTCAGGGCAAGGGAAGAGTCATGCAAAGACTCCGGTGCAAAATCTTGCCTGGCTTGTTGAGGAACGGGAAGTAGAACAGTGTAGCAGGTGGTTGTCCAGGTGTGCCCGCTGGACAACAGTACCATCTGGGAATTTGCTAGAAATGCGAATTCTGGAGGCCCACTTGAGATCTACCGCACAAGAAACTCTGGGGGTGGAGCCTAGCTGTCTGGGCTGTAACAAGCCTTCCAGATGATGCTGATGCTAAGGTTGGAGAACCTCTGGTAGCTGAAGCAAAGTGAGGACAGGAAACGGAGGAGATGTGTGGGACTGACAGATCACAGAGGCCTTGTAGGCCATCAGAAAAGATCTGGCTATTACCGAGAAGCAACTAGAAAGTTGTGAGCAGCTTGATCTGATGATTAAAAGGACACCTTTGCTGGTATTTGTTTTAAAATGCTCTACCAAAAAATAGGGATGGGGGGTGGGTAAGGAATAGAAAATAGAAGACGGGGAAGAGGGCACCTGGCTGGCTCAGTCAGTTAAGCATACCACTTTTGATTTCGGGTCAGGTCATGATATCACAGTTTCTGAGCTCCAGCCGCGAGTTGGTCTCTGTGCTGACAACATGGAGCCTGTTTGGGATTCTCTCTCTCTCTCTCTCTCTCTCTCTCTCTCTCTCTCTCTCTCTCTCTCTCCCCCCCCACCCCCGCTCCTCCCCTGCTCACTTGCTCTCTCTCTCTCCCTCCCTCTCTCCCTCTGCCCCTCCCCTGCTCACTTGCTCTCTCTCTCTCTCTCCCTCCCTCTCTCCCTCTGCCCCTCCCCTGCTCACTTGCTCTCTCAAAGTGAGTAAATAAACACTTAAAAAAAATTTTAGAAAAAAGATGAGCAAAGTGTTCATTTTTGATGCTAAGTGGTAGGTGCATAGGGGTGGTCATCATTTCTGTGTGTTTATGTGTATGCTTTTAAAGGTCCATAATAAAAAGTTATTTTATTTTTCAAACGATGATTGGTTGCTCTATGAGCAGTATATATAGGGAATCAATAGGGCCAGCAAGGAGATTAGCCTAGCTGGAATGAAAAATAAGGATGACCTGGACTAAAGTCAGAACGATGGAGGGAAGTGGTCAGATTCCAACCCTGTTTAGAAGATAAAGCGCACAAGAATTGCTGATAGGTTAGATACGGGTGTAAGAGAAAGAACAGAGTCAAAGATGATGCCCAGGGTTTTAGTCTGGTTTCTTGGGAGAATGGAGCTGACGTTTACTGAGAATGGGAAGATAGAAAGAAACAGATTTGGTCAGAGGAGGGGAGTATTTTTTAACTCTGATTTAGACACGATTAAATTTGAGATGTCTATTAAACATCCATGTGAAGAAAGGAGTAGACAGATATATGTATCTGGAAGAGACATAAATTTGGAGTTTGTCACCATATAGATGTTATTTAAAGTCATGGAACTGGTTGAAAAAAAATAAAGTCCTGGAACTGATTGAGATCAACTAGATAAGGTAGCTACCGAAAAGAAGAGGACCAAGAATTGAGCCCTGAGGCACTCCAACTTTAAGGTAGTAAGATAAGTAGAATTCAGCAAAGGAGACAGAGAAGGAGCAGTGGGTGAGGTATGAGGAGGACAAGAAGTGTCTGGGTGGCCTAGTGAAACGTTCTAGGAAAAGGCAATACTATAGTATGGCTTAGCATGAGCTAACCTCTCTCTAATGTGATGGCATTATTGATCCACCATGAGTAGGACATGCATAATGAGTTATTTCTCTCATTGATGGTTTTTTTCAGATCACAAAAAATTACCTACTTTATACGGTCATTGTATGAATCAAATGAAATCAACTATGTAAAGCATATAACACTAAGTATGCGATGGAAGCATTTAATAAATGGCCATTGCTATTATTATTTCTACACATTTCTATGACTATCAGTTACCTGGCTTAGCGAGGAATTAAGTGCTAGTTCCAAGAGATACACACTTAGATTTGATCAGACCTGTGGCCTGACTTGTTCTGCATACAAGCTGAGTGAGCAGGGCTGTGTGATCAGCCATTTCAGGAACTCAGGAAAAACAAAACAAAACAAAAAAGTCTATTGCTTTTGTATCTTTCCACCCAAATGAGGAGGTGTCGGTGTGACAAGTAGGTACACAAGTCCAAACCACATCTCCCATGGATTAATTTTCTCTGTTATAATTCTCTGCTTCTTAAGGGATCCAGGTCATCTAGAATGCTAAACCTTTTCTTTTTCATATCTGTTTCTAAATTTGTAGACTTCATGAATAATCTGGGAAAGAATACCTTTTTACCCTCATACAGCTCAACCTCACTGAGAGTTAAACAGCAGCCCACAAGCTCTAGTATTCTAGCATGGTGGCCACCAGGTAGATTGGAAGGCAGGCCATGTTTCTTTCTCTTCTTTTTTAAATGTTTATTTATTTTTGAGAGAGTGAGTAAAAGAGAGAGAGAGAGAGAGAGAGAGAGCACAAGTGGAAGAAGGGCAAAGAACGTGGGAGACCCAGAACCCCAAGCAGGATTCAGGCTCCGAGCTGTCAGCACAGAGCCAGACATGGGGCTCCAACTCACAGACAGCAAGATCATGACCTGAGCTGAAGTCTGACACCCAACCAACTGAACCCCCCAGCGCCCTGAAGGCAGTCCATGTTTCTAACTCAAGTCTTTGCCCTGGAGCCCATTCCCTTGCAAAGAGGAACAGCCAAACCCACAACTCGGCCTCTCATCTGAGAATCTTGAAGCAATTTGAAAATGTTAATTAATCTACACTGAGCTTTTGTTATTTTCTGAAAAGAGAGTGACGGAACCCTTGGCTTTCAGACAAAACTGGACCTGCCTAAGATCAGTAGCAATTTATGAAGCCAGTTTCCATTTTCATCTTTGTGTGGGCCAAGTAGCTTCACAGAACTGGCCCTTGGCAATCAAGCATTAAGATTTAATGCTGCCTCACCCTTCAGGAGAAAAGTAAACAAAAATGCTTGTCAGGATGAACACAAGACCATCTGTGGGGGAATAAACTTTCAATGTATCTTCCTTTGTATGTGAGTTTCACTATTTTCTCAAGTAAAGGATACAAAAGATTGGGAGTAGTGCCCAAAGGCCACCAAGGACTTCTCGTTTCTATTTCCCTTGGTTGACTGGACATGCAAAGGTGCTTGACCTCTCCCTGCTTGGGTTATTAGCTCCACCCACCTGCTGATTATTCTTTGGATGAGCCCCTCACTCCTTACAGAGGGATGAGACCTTACAAAAGTCCATCCATTAGTTATACTGTTGAAAGAGAACAATTCCTTAGCCATATTAGTAACTATAACCTAAAGCTAATGTGAACAACCGGATTATACCACTTGTAGAGAAGATGGAACCACACAGAGGACCATGTTCATGACATTAGCTGGTGGCAAAAATTACTGAGATTGATTTGAACTCTTATGTTGCAGTAAAACTAATGATATGACACAGCAGGTGCAAACACATCACATGGCCAAAATCTGGGAACTGAGAATTGTTCGTGTAAAGACTTCACTAAATGGTATAAAACTGTAAGATCCTGTTTTTGTAATTCCTTTCAGTGTAGAGATAGCAAATATGAAAAACCATCATGTATTCAAAAATATGGTTTTAAAAAAGATGGAGACCTTCTAAACAGTCTTATTTTCTATCTTAAAGCGTTAGTTTGAAATGCATTTCTTGAGTTGTTTTTCTAATTTTAAATTAGGGTTTTTGCTTTTATTCTTTGAATTTGAAAGCAGTTTAGTGTACATAATATATTATGAAGCATTTCAGAGTATCTTTGCAAGATTTTGCTATTTAGCAAATGGATTTGTCGATACATTAAAGGTATTTATTACAGGGTTTGTGCTGTTAAATGGGGTGAAGTGAGTCTTCTGCTCCAGACCAATAGAAATTCTTAATTGAAGGAATCCTTCATTTTTATGACTCCAGTTTACTCTGCAAATGCTTGCTTCCTTGTTTTCATCGTCTTTAAGATACCAACCTTACTTCCAGCACAACGCACCTGCCCATTACCCTGTATCAGAGGTTCCCGGAGAAATGAAAGCAAATGGTTTACTGCAAAGTTTAATTGGAAATCTGTTGGAACTGGTACAGGAAGTATCCAAAAATAGACTTCACACTAATGTATATCAGGTAAGCAGTTTCTCTGTGCTTTTTTAAGAAAAGGAAATCTACTTAATCTATTTTTACTTGTATATAGTTATATGGTATCTATTTATGTAGTCTGGTGATGTAATACCTCATTATAGAATTATCTAGGACTAAACATCTTTCTACATAGTCAGCAATGCTGGCGGGAAGATAAAAGCAAGTAAAAATTCTCGACAAATTACAGGAAGCATTATTAGCATGTTGTCATTCATTTCAAGTTATGCACACACACACAGGCACAAACGAGCTTTTATCCACTGCTTCTCTTTGTTCATCAGCTGTGAAATAGATTCAAATAGCACAGAATCCAAGCAATACTGTGAAGTAAGCTTGCTGTTCGCATTGTCATTTTCCCCATTCATTTCCTTTTTTTTTTTCATTTTGACGTCAATATATCTTTCACCTCTAACCATCACCAGCTACAGGTCTCCAGTGTCCTTTCTTCAAAACTTAAGAAATTTTCTAGTGACAGTTAACAGAATGATTGATTAGTGGATTACACTTTCATACAATAGCTTTTAATATAATGAGGTAACTTCGTATTGGTATTATTTAAGCTGAATAGTATCCTCATCATCTACTCCCTCTTCTCCTTTCTCCTAGAATACATTCCAATGCCTTCTATATTATCTCAATCACAACATTTTTGATAATAAAATGTGATGTTGAAATGTGTCATTTTCATTAATGGAGGTGTTACTCTGTAACCCTGTGGAAGGAATGTTTTACTTAAAGGGCAATGCTAATAAAGAGATAAAAATATTCTTGAACTCTAGACTTTTTGAGACCAAACGTCTGGGGGTTTGTATTATTTGTTCAATTTGTTCACATGGTAATATGAAAATATAAGTCTTGAATTTCCACATAAATCCTAAAATTGGAGCTCAGCCCAAGTCTTGGAATTATTTTTGCAAGTGAGGATCTTTTGCCAAGAAATCCTTTCTAGTTCTTAATGTGGTTCTAGTCAGCTCCTGGATGCAGAGAAGCATGTTTAATGCAGGATATAAGTGGTTAGTCAATTCCTGAGGCATCCATATTTCTTCATTTTCCTTGTTAAGATCTTGGTAATAATCCAACCCAAGAAATAGAATTGAATCCAGGCTGCATATGTATGAGAACTATTCTTCATTGAACTAAAAATGAACCTAGGTTGCCATTTTGAAGTCTTTATTAAAAGCCAACTAAAATTAAATCATGAGGAAAAAATTCCTAGTCATATTTTCTGAGGCAAACTGATTCAAGCAAGTCTTAATTGTATTATACTTAGGTATTATGTCAATTTTGTATGCCAGATTGGGAAAACACTGACCACCCTATTTTAGGCTACAGTGGTATCCTTAACACTCCCCAAACTCCTTTTCTTTTTTTTTAAATTTTTTAAATATTTTATTTATTTTTGAGAGAGAGGGAGAGACAGTGTGAGCAAGGGAGGGTCAGAGAGAAAGGGAGACACAGAATCTGAAGCAAGCTCCAGGCTGTGAGCTAGCTGTCAGCACAGAGCCTGACGTGGGGCTCGAACCCACGAACTGTGAGATCATGACCTGAGCTAAAGCCAGATGCCCAACTGACTGAGCCACCCAGGCACCCCCCAAACTCCTTCTCTGACTTATTTTTCCCCAATGCACTTATTCCAATTTAACAAACTATGTGTTTTACATGTTTCTTTCACTTATTGTCGGGTTTCTCCCTTGGAATGTAAGCTCCTTGAAGGCATAGATTTTAGTCTGTTTGGTCCCTGCCATATGCAGGCTTAGAAAAGTTCCGGCACATAGTATGCATGCAGCCAATACTATTGAATGAACAAATTGGCATGATTTGTTGTATTCACCAAGCAAAATGTTTACCTCCAGGAACATATATTCTAATTCACATTCATGCAATGTGCATTTTAACACCTATATACAACATCTGTATATTAATTTTTCTTCTTTTTTACTTTTGGAAGCATAAAATCAATGCTCCCTAGAAATAAGGAAGGCATAGAGAAACTTACTTTGATTTCAGTCAGTGAATCAGCCAACATTTGTTGAATGACTTGTTTGCTGAACATACTGTGATAGATTGGGACTTGGGGGGAGTGGTAGAAATAACAAAAAGCTCCAGGCAAGAATTCTGCCTTTACGAAATTTGTATTTAATTTTAGACACAAGAAATAAATCCAGTATATTAAATCAAATTCATTAAACAAAAATGCCAGATAACAAAGTCTTCCCGAATAAGAAGAATACTGACTTGAGCACTTAAGAAAGAGAAAGGCACAATAGTAGGAAAAAAGAATGTGTTCACAAATAGTAAAGGGGGATTTTAGACAACAAATGATTTGAAGACGGGGGTAATAAGAAACAAAGCCACGATGTTAATGTGAAGGTCAGATTCTAGAGATCCTTGAGTAGATTTTAGGCTTTCTATGAAGCAAGTAGACAAGTATTAGAGAAATAAGTCTGTATGTGTACGTGTGTATGTTTGGCCAGGTAGTAGAGTACAAACTCTCCTGTAAGAATTTCAGTCTGGCATTGGTGCGCAAAATTAACAGGTGGAAGAGACTGGAAGCAGGAAGCTGAGCTGGGAAACTATCTTATCCCAAGAGTTCATGTGGGAGACGATAAAACTTGAAGTCGAGCAGAGTGCTATTAATGAAAAGGCCAAATGGCAAATACAGAATAAGCGTGACTTGTTGACTACTTGGATGTGGAGGCGAAGGAAGATAAGCCGTCAAATACTGCAGGGTTTTGAATCTGAGAATATGGCGATAGAATTGATAAAAAGAAGAAAAATCACACGGGATGACTGATAATGGGTACGGTTCCAACCCCCAGGATTTGCAGTAATAGCAAGACACCCAAGTGAAATGTCCAGCAGCTGCTGCAGATAAGCCAGGACAAGACCCCTTGGCACAAGGATACGATCACGTAGAGTTGCTGTACCCTGAAGAAACAGGTAATGCAACTTTCTGTGGTGAGCTACTTTATTATAAGAGGTAAACTCTGGTGTTCTCCACATTTTTCTATGCATAGGTTGACATCCCTGTTTTGTTACTTGTTAACTTCTTAGTTGTCAGGCTTTTTTTTTTTTTTTAATTAGGCAAATAGTACATGATTATATTCTTATAGTAAAAACTCAGACCTTAAAGTGAAATCTCCCACTGACCTCTCCCAAACCCCTTCCCAGAGGTAACACGTTAATCATTTTATGTCTGTCCTTCCAAACATTTTTCTGTGTGGTTGCATATGTGTATAGTACATGTAGAAACACATGTGTTTGTATCTGTTTGGTTTGCATAAGCAGAATCATGCTGCATAGTACCATCAGCCCATTAGCAGCTGCTAAGGAAGTCTTACTGCCAATTTGCTGTAGCTGTGGGGAACCCAGGCAGGGAAAGCTCGGCTGCCAGCTGCCAATACGTCCCAGATTTTAACTGATACTAATTTCAGGGAAAATTCTGAGCATCGGAAGTTTGGCTAATGCATTAGATTAGATTCAATAGTACCTCGCCAGATAGATCCTCCACTGCGTCTCAGTACGGCAGACAATTTTTCCCTCCCCTCTCACCAAAACACACATTCTCTTTTGGAAATCATAGTTTTACTCTCATCTTTAGGGAACAAGATTCAAGTCACTACTTCTCCAGTAATTTTTTAATTAGATTTACATTACCAGAAATCCTTAGTATTTCTAGATTCTCTATTAATGTTTTTTCATATCTCTCTCTAATCTGTACCTTTTCTCTCCATGATTTTTCATTCCAGATATTACTTTTAAATTTTTTAAGCTTATTTATTTATTTAGAGAGCGCACATGAGCGGGGAAGGGGCAGAGAGAAGGAGAGACAGAGTCCCAAGCAGGCTCTGGGCCGTCAGCACAGAGCCAGATGTGGGGCCCGAACCCATGAATTGAGAGAGCATGACCTGAGCTGACATCAAGAGTCAGAAACTTAACCAACTCTGCCACTCAGGCATCCCCAGTTGCTGCTTTTAAAAAGAAGGCTTTCTCTTTACAACTCAGAGTAGGGGGGTGTCTGGGTGGCTTAGTCAGTTAAGCAACTGACTCTTGATTTCAGCTCAGATCATGATCTCATGATTCATGAGATCAAGCTCCATGTACTGACAGGGTGGAAACTGCTTGGGATTCTCCCTCTCTCTCTCTCTCTCTGCTCCTCCCTCGCTTGTTTTCTCGCATGTGCTCTCTCCCTCTCTCTCTCAAATTAAACTTTAAAATTTTTTTTAAATAAAACTCAGGGTATGAGCAAGATCGAGAAGTGCTGAGTTATGGTTGATAGCTAGTCATTGTATGTGGGTCAAAAGCTGCTGAAATTTCAAATTTCACTCTTTTGTGTTTTTGTTCCTGGTTAAACATTCCTAAAACCATAGTAGTTACATGCCTACTTATAATGATTTACTGATTTACTTTAAAGCATATTTAAATATTGCAGCAACATGCATTTTATTTAGCACAATCCATTTTTAAAGTTCTAACTGTGGGAAGCTATATATGTTCATAATTACAGTTTATTTGAATGTGTAATATTTTTGGAAAGTGAAGCACCATACTTTGGGGGGGTGGAACGAAAATAATTTATGTATCTTTAAATGAACTAAAGTTTTATTTTTTTTTAATGTTCAGTATCTAGGGTAATTTTTAAATTCGTTGGTTCTATTTTATATTATAAGCCTTGAATAAAAATATCTTTATACAATGAAATCTCACTAATGTTGTTTTCAAAATCCGTATCATGTGGCCACCTCTAACTACTTTGATAATTGTGATGATTAAAATATCATTGGGAGATTTTTTTTTGTCTGATACTGAACTCCATACAAAATCATTTTTGCAAATAAGTGGAGGTGTCTTTCAAAAAACTAGCTGCAAATTATTTATATTTTGTCAGTAACTAATTATAATCATGTTATTAGAAAAGTATGGCTAAAGCCACTTCAGTAACGCATCTACTCTATTAATTTCATATGGGAGTAGGACCAATCCCATAACCATTCAGGGTATATTTCAGAACTTTTCCCAAAAACTCATTCCACGCTTTTATAGTCCTTTTCAAGATTCAGTACCTAGCACCGTGTTTACTTTGGAGACATATTCAAAAAGTAACCTGTCTGGGAACAGCTTGTCTACCCTGAGGAAATGAGATATACATACCTAAAATTATAGGGGAATATGGTTTATGAACATAAAAATAATATGGGTTGATTATCCCAGAAACACCTTTGGGAAAGGTAGAATTTGATTTGAGCTTTGGGGGACATGTAAGATTCACATTAGTAGAGAAGAAAAGGGAACAGTTTCCTCACATAGGGAAGGAAAAAACAAACAAAAAAAAATAGATGTGCCAAAAATTATAGGTCTACCCTAACTGGAGTTTAAAAAGAGTGGGTGAGATTGGACAGGTAAGACAGGTGTTTTCCCAGAGGACCCCCACAGCCCAGGTGTGGGTGGCTGATAAACTAGAAGACTGAGTGAGGCTTTTTAACAAGTAAGTAAACATACAATTTTTATCAAGATTTATCTAGCTGAAGTGGATAAACCAAGTTGGAGGTTGGGAGGTTTTAGAAGGAAGGACATTGATTAAGGAGGCTTTATACGTATATCAAAAGGTTTGAAAAATACACATGTCCTAGGGCGCCTGGGTGGCTCAGTCAGTTAAGTGTCTGACTTCAGCTCAGGTCATGATCTCACAGATCATGCATCAGGTTCTTTGCTGACAGCTCGGAGCCTGAAGCCTGCTTCAGATTTTGTGTTTCCCTCTCTCTCCACCCCTCTCCTGCTCAAACTATTTGTCTATCTCAAAAATAAAGAAACATTAAATTTTTTTTTTTTAAATGCGTATGTCCTATGACAGAGCAGTTCCACTTTTAGGAATTTATCCTAAAGAAGTAATCATAGATGAAGAGGAATCAGCTACTGGGATATTTAATGCAGCATATTTATATAACAATAAATTGGAAACAAATTGGTGGGTGGCCAAATATTATTAAAATGCTGCTGTATAGCGGCCTGATATGGGACCGTTAAAATTGATACACTATAAGACTATTTAATGTCATAAAAACATGACACACTGGGTTTTTTTTAATGTTTATTTTTGAGAGACAGAGAGACACAGAACATGGGGGGCGGGGCAGAGAGAGGGAGACACAGAATCTGAAGCAATCTCCAGGCTCTGAGCTGTCAGCACAGAGCCCCATGTGGGGCTATAGAGATCATGAGCAGTGAGATCATGACCTGAAGTCGACCACCCAATTTGCTGAGCCATCCAGACACCCCCAAAATGCGACATACTGTTGCAGGAAACAAGTTATAAAATTTGTAAATGGTATGATCCTGTGTATGTAAAAGTAAAAAAAGGTTGTGTGTGTTACAGAGAGAGAAAGGGAACATCTCTGTATGTAACCAGTAACCTGGAGCAAATATGACACATTTTGATTGGGTGGAAAATGCAATTTTTATCTTCCATTGTCCTTTTAAGTGTGTGTTCATTGATGTTCCTGCCCTGAGGTGAAGCATGCAAGAGACCCATCACTTCAGAAAACAAAAGGTTCTTCAGCCGCTTATAGTTCTAAAAAACCACAACTCAGTCTTAATAGTCAAAATTCCAAACCTAGCTTTGTGCTAATTTTTCTTCTCCTCCCCCCCACACAGCCCTCAAGCTCGGACCACTTCAGTCTGAAATTTTACGGAGGGAAAAGTTGGAGAGGGAGTGAGATCCCTCAGCAATACTCTTTAGACTTTGGATGGCTAATCAGGAAATTTGCATTCTAGAACCACCTCCATGTATCAAACTAGTATATTAGCCACACCAATTTTTCATTACCTCATGTGAAAAATGGAACTAATAACACTTGGCCTACCTACATTTTAGATTTATTAGGCACATCAAATTATATCACAGAAGCAGAATTACTTTGCAGAGTTGAAAAGTGTTTTCGCCGTGTATTAGGAAATACAACCCACTGGCCTAGGGATCCAGAAGCCAAATGGCTACAGGAGGCTAGGAAGGTAACCTAAATGGCTATGTCACTTAATATGTAAGGTGATACATAACAACTGGCCTCTGACCTTAGTGGGGAAGTGGCACACGGCGGTAGGGAAGATGGTGACTAAAGCCGGGGAGCTCATGCCCGGTGAGAGAGAGCCGCTTTGTCTCCGATCTAAGCCACTTGTGCCGTGGAGACATAGAGGCCATGTTGCTACATCCTCTGATATTTCAAGAGAAGCCAGAATTTCTGATCATGATGTGAAATCTAATTTTCCAATATTGACAATTTATTTAAATATCAAACACAGCATAGACCAACAATGTGTAATTTGAACTTACAATGAACAAAGTCTAGATTCAGGCCACACGGCATCACTTCATAGTCCTGCACTAGACTATAAAGATTAACTTGAAGGCAGAGATCTTAACTTTTATCTCTATTGTCTTAATGTTTTATATAATGTCTGACATATTTGGTGCTTAATATATGTTGGTAAAATGATAGATGTGCTCTGCTAAATTGAAACACTTTCTACACGTGAAGTCGCCAAACAACTAAAGACTGCCTCGTCATAAGGTTATCCAAATATAGATAGATATACATATAAATTTAATTGTAACAATGCTTTCTTTGATTCTTCCCAATCAGTCAAAGTAGAGTAGGGGAAACAAGTAGAAGAAAGCTAAAGGAATAGATGCAAAATAAAAGGTGAATGTGAGCAAAGAGTTACATTAAATAAATAAATCATAAGAGGTTTTGTTATTTCTGGTGCTTTGTTTAATCTCCTGTAAAGAGATTGAGTTGATGTGATTGAAGTGGGTGGATTTAGTGAACTAAAGAGGTAGGTGAGAAGAACAGCCCCTAACTTAGGGGATGTGGGTGTCTGTTGTGGGAACTGTGAGTAGTCAGAGAAGACTTCCTAAGGATATGTTGCCATTTAATACAACCAGTGATTTAATTCAACAAATACCTATTGAATATTTACTATGGAATATATCAGTGAGCAAAACAAATATTTCTAGCCCTCATGGAACTTCTGATTTGCTGGTGGTGACAGACAGACAATAGACATAATATATTAGAAAATGATATAGTAACAGGGCACCTGGGTGGCTCAGTCAGTTAAGCATCTGACTTCAGCTCAGGTTATGATCTCACAGTTCTTAGGTTTGAGCCCCGCATCAGGGTCTATGCTGACCGCTCATAGCCTGGAGCCTGCTTCAGATTCGTGTCTCCCTTTCTTTCTGACCCTCCTCCATTTGTGCTCAGTCTCTGTCTCTCAAAAATGAATAAATGTTTAAAATTTTTTTCTAGAGAAAAAAAAGAAAATTATATACTATGTTAGATGGTATAATGGTCAATTTTAAGTGCCGGTTGGTTAGACTATAGCCCTTAGTTATTCAAACACTGATCTAGGTGTTGCTGTCAAGGTTATCCTGGATAATCTGGGTAGACCTGATTCAATCAGCTGAATGACCTTAAGCACAGAACTGAGGTTTTTCTACAGAATGAGAAATTCTGTCTGTGGATTGCAACTTCAACTCACGTTGGCAAGTGCTAGCCTGCCCTTCCCAACATCCTGCCCTGTGATTTTGGACTTGCCTACCTAGCCCCCACAACTGTATACACCAATTTCTTATACTATACAAAAAATCATTTATCTTTTTATCAAACTACTGCTGCATAACAAACCACCCTCCAAACTTAACAACTCCATCACCATTTGCCCAAGGTTCTATGCTCTGCCAATTCGGATTTAGCTGGGGGAGTTCATCTCTCCTCCATGCCATGTCTGCTGGAATCACTCATGTGTTTGCAATCATTTGGAAAGGCGGTTGGGCTGGCTACAGCCAACTGCCTCATTCACAGGCAGGTCTAACAGCTGACTGAGGGGCGGGGCCTCTGGGACAGCTCTCTCACCACCAGCAGACTAGCCCAAGCTTCTTTAGATGATGGGTGGGTTCAAAACAGTGGCAAGCAAGACAAAGCAAATACTCCATGTGCAAGCACTCATCAAGCCTCTGCTTCTACCATTGGCCAATGCAGGCCACATGGCCAAGTGTTTCTTCAATGTGGAAGAAAACATCACAGGGGCCTGGGATTAGAGATGCATGATTCATTGGGTTTGCCATTACTTCAAAACCCACCACAGAGGCACCTGTGGTGCCAGTTGGTTAATTGGCTGACTCTTGGTTTGGGCTCATGTCATGATCTCATGGTCCGAGCTTGGGATTCTCTTTCTCCCTCCCTCTCTCTGCCTCTCCCTCACTCGACTGTCTCTCTAAAAATAAATAAACTTAAAAAAATAATAATTCAGCACAGTTTTTATAAAAACCCTGTCCTATTAACATCCCTGGTTTTTTTGGGTGAGGAAACCAAAGTCCCACCAGGTGTTACGTAACCCATACCCAGTATGAAGCAAGGTGGATTTGATCCAAGTCTGACTTCAGGGACTGTGCTCTTAACCACTAAGCTCTACATGAGGAAAAGCCATGCGAGGGAGACAAGAGGGGTGAGTTGGGGCAGATGTTGATGGGCCTTCAACACCATCAAGGTCGTATCCTCCAAGTCCATGCAAACTGCAACAGCAGGTATAGGCAGCAGCAGGTAGAGGACTTGTGGGCTGGGATTCCTGAAAAAGAGAGAAAAGCTTTAACCAAGAAATAGAGTCAGAGTCATCGGCGGGGAGAAAATGAACCGTGGACCAAACCACAGAAGGCAGGTGGTGGCATAAATAGACGTCAGCATCCAGAAGTTGATATTGAAGAAGGTCAAGAGAATGGAGTGAAAACAGCGTTCTAGACGTTGCTACAGACAAGCCAGAAGTTAATTTTGCATCTTTAGGGTGAGGTACCCTTTAAAAAACGATATCTCCTTGTGTAACAATTTGTCTGGAGTCATGATCATCATAGCAGAAATAAACTCAGTTTTACTCCTTTTTCGTGAGAGTGCGGGTGTATGTAAAAACCGGGAATAGTGGATGTGCCAAAATAACAGTGAGCAGCTTTGAGCAGCCTCTGAATATATTTATAGATATCCAGCACACGAAACACGCCCACATCATACACCCTCTCCCCAGGAATCCAGGATGTATGCAGAATAATACAAGGTGTACATTTGGCAGTCTGTACCACACAGGGGTGTGTGGGGTGTAATAATTTAAAAAATCTTTTATCGTACCTGACTTGTGTTTTATCAAAGCTATACAATGAATGATTGGAAGGCTTATAGGCAGAATCATTTTGAATGCACCGTTTTCCTTTTTTTCCAACATTGGCACCCTGACACAATCTGTCTGAATCTCTCAAGATCAAGACATATCACTTGTGACCTCAGGTGGATGGATTAATGATAAGATGACAAAGGGTTGGAACTATTCCTATTTACTCCATTCAGTTCTTCCACCATTACTTTTAACAAAAAAAGTAGATTGCTTTTATGGTCAAGAAAACCTTACTTTAAAAAAACTAGTAGACTCTCTAGACAGAAATGCCTGGCTCTGTTAGTAGGAAACACAAACAGGTAACTATCAAGGAACAGGTACTTCAGTCGGAGGGGTACTCCCCCAATGCTCTGTGCCCTGAAGATTTGGAAATGAAATCATTAAACACTAGGATCATATCCCAACCAATAATAGTCTCTAGGCATGAAAAATCAGGGCCCTGGTAGCCTTTTGATTTGCTATCTTTAGAAGCAATGGAGATACACATTGTTTACAAGAAAAGACATAACTTCTTCTCTCAACAGAAAAGAAAGAATGAAAGGAGGGAAGGAAGGAAGGAAGGAAGGAAGGAAGGAAGGAAGGAAGGAAGGAAGGAAGGAAGGGAAAGAAGAAAAAGAAAGAAAAAAAGAGGGGTGCCTGGGTGGCTCAGTCGGTTAAGCATTGGACTCTTGATTTCAGCTCAGGTCATGATCTTGGCAGTTCATGAGCTCGAGCTCCGCGTTGGGCTCTGTGCACACACACAGCACGGAACCTGCTTAGGATCCTCTCTGTCTCTGTCTCTCTGCCTGTCTCCCACTTGCAAGTCTCTCTCTCTCTCTCTCTCTCTCTCTCTCTCTCTCTCTCCCTCTCTTTCTCTCTCTCCCTCCCTCCCTCAAAAATAAATGAATAGACAGTTAAAAAAAAAAGAAAAAGAAATTGCTGTGAGTCTCAGGCTTAGAACAGACAGTACAAAAGACTGAGGGCATCTGCTCTCCTGCCACCAATTTAGTGAGGTGCAAAGTACAGAAAAGATTGGCAGAGACTCTGAAACTCTTAAAGTGAGAGAGAACATAGGCATAGGCTTGTCTGTTCTATGCCAAGTATGCCCCAAGTATGTTTTTAATGAAACAAACTTACTGAGCACCTACTCTCTGCTGCCAAGTGTGACGGGGAATTCACAAGCAAATAAAACACAGCTTCTGACCTCAAGGAGGTGATAATTTAACCATCCATGCTGCTCTGTAGGACTTTATAGCAACTCAGACACACTCTCTATTTCTTGGAATTGGATTTCCTTTTTTGCTCGATTTCATCTTAGTCTCTCACTACTTCCTACCACTAGTTTCCCCAGTATTTGATGGCTGGTGGACTTTATTTTTTATTTCAAGTCTCTCACATCTGATTTCCTGGGAGAAGAAAAGACAGATTAACAATATATTATCCGTTGGGATGTTTTCAGTGACTCACTCCTCAGGGCTCCTAACTCACAAGAGCTCAGTAACAGGAGAAAAACATCTCCTTTTCCAAGCTGTTAATTCCTGCTTTAGGTATAAACCATCTTTTTTAACATAATTTCATAATGAGTTCTATTTGGGCATAATAGCAGTAGCAAAAGTTATAAATCCAATCTTTCTGACTTTTAAATGGTCAATTAGTTCCCATACATCTGACTTCTTTGTCTGGCTCGGTGACACTTAGCAATATCACACTGCCAGGTTTCAGTTGTGTCTGTCACTATCTGACTAACTGTCCAAAGGAGAAAAGGAAAGCTGAAGCCCTCTGGCTTCTGGCTACCACAGGTCCCTAGAACTAATTTTTCTTACTTGGTTGCTTGCTTGCTTCTCTTTTTGAAACAGCATGGAGCTCATAAAATGCTCTGAGGAGAAACCTTAAATAAACTAGTGTCTGGATTCATAGGAACAGAGAGAAATAAAACAAGTAGAATTTCCAAAGGTCATTTATTGAAAAGAAGGGAAAAGAGATGAGGTTAGGGTACATTTCATTCCCCCCCCCCGCGCCCCCCCCCCCCCCGGTCTTTTCCCTTCAGTGAGAGAACACTCTATACAGAACATCCTTCCCAGCTTGCACATGTCTCAGTGGTGCCCTGGGTAAAGCTCTCTCTCCTCAAGCTCCGGTAGACCTTTACTGAGAAGTAGCCCAGGACAGGGAAGGGATAGTAATCCAGGCCACACAAACAAAAAGCACACAAAACTGTTGTTCTTTTAAATTTAGACAGAGTTCAAGAATCTGTAGACATTCAGAGGCAAACAAGCGCATTTTTGGTTAGGAAAACAGGGAAGGGATAACAGAGTGGGTGGCTTTTGAGTTGAGTTTTGAAGGATGGGTAGGATTTCCATGGCAGAGATGATGGATGGGGAAAGACAGCTATCTGCTTCTGCCGCAGCATGAGATTGTAACACCACCTCCCTGAGATGCATAGCTTCCTCTCGAGAATGAAGATGGAAGGCTCTAGAAAGCTTCCTCCCAATTCATCCCTTGTTCTAGCATGTGATTCAGACTCCAACTTTGGCTAATATTTGCTGGGATCATGACCAAGATCTTTCCCACTCCTCTTCTTCTATATGCTATTTTTTGTCTTTCTCTGTTTTCCCCCATTTATCCACTTTAAGTTAATAATGAAACAATCATAGCTTATATAAATAAGTGTATTTGTTGGCCATTACCATGATTATGTTGCATACAAACTACCCTGCAGTTTAGTGGCTTATGACATTAATTCTCCCACTCAGTTTTCGGGGGTAGCTGCTCTAGCCTGGACTTTTCTGGATGGTTCCGGTTCACCTTCCAATCTTAGTTGGCTCTAGTTTATTCTCATTGGCACTTCCAACTAAGGTTTCGTATTCTTACCTTTGTCTATACCATCTCCCAACACATTGCTTATGTGGAAAAAGATACAGCTAAGTACTCATTAGCTAAATCAATAAACAACACACAAAAATTTCCAGAATCTTGTTTAATGTTGAAATGAATGTTCTAGAAATAGCTAAAATCAAACCATAAGGAACTGCTGTCTGGACTGTTTTCTACAAATTTTATACACATGACACAATTACCATTGTTCTGTGGTAAATAAAAGTAATGATGAGTATTAGTAATATCTCACTAAAAAAACCCTAGTACTTGAAGATGAGATAGTTCTAGAAAGGCAAGATCACAACTTGTGTACTTTGTCTGAAGAAAGTGTTTGCTAAGTAAATTATTAATGAAAAAACATCCAGAGGGAACCATAAACCATCTTCAGAAAGTCCTTTCAAGCATTCTTGAAAATCTATGGCAATATTTGTTTGCATACGGATGATGAACAAATTAAAAATTATTTTTATCTGTTTGTTAAAACAGGTTCAAAAGAAGCTCTCCTTGGAAGTTTTGTGGGAATTAGTCCACATTCTAGAAGAGCTTTAAAACACAAACGTGTAGATCTCCAAAAGAACTCTATAAATCAGACTTTAATTCATTTGAGTCTTTCAGATAATTTTTCTGAATTAGAATTTTTCCCATGTTAAACAATTTTGCCCACCTACCAATGACTTTTAACAAAGCATTTAGGAGGGAAAGCAAATGGAGAATTACTTTGGATATTTTAACCCAAATAAGTCAGCCCAGACAAACGCTGTTACATCATAACACAACTATGCTACACTGTACCACACTGAGACCCAACTGTACCACAGCAGCCTGAGAAGAAAAATCATGGGAAACACAAAAAAATATGAGTACTCCGCTCCAGAATTGACTCTGCTTATATCTTTTTTGTTTGTTTGTTTTGACTCTGTTTGTATCTTAATATAAGTCTTCTTCCATGGGATACAGGTGGAATGTCCCTGTTTATTCTCCAGGGAGTGCATTTCTCTAATAGTTCAATGTAATTATTGTGCAGGAAATGGTAAACATGAAAATGTGTGCATCTTTGCTATGCTATTTGCCTCCAAATGACATATGCTTTTGATTATTATTTGTAATTCCAGTTTCTGGCAGTAATAGACTTGTTATCTTAAAATATTTAATCTATGGGGTGCCTGGGTGGCTCAGTCAGTTAAGCCTCTGACTCTTGATTTCGGCTCATATCATAATCTTAAGGTTATGGGATCGAGCTCCACGTCAGGCTCTGCAGTGACTGTGGAACCTGCTTGGTATTCTCTCTCGCCCTCTCTCTTTCTCTCTCTCTCTCTCTCTGCCCCTTTCCTGCTTGGACTCACACACCCAAGCTTTCTCTCTCTCCAAATAAATAAATAAATAAATAAATAAACAAACACTAAAAAATGTTTACTCCAAGGGCGTGTGGGTGGCTCAGTCAATTAAGTGTCTGACTTTGGCTCAGGTCATGATCTTATGGTTTATGAGTTCAAACCCCTAGTCGGGCTCTGTGCTGATGGCTTGGAGCCTGGAGCCTGCTTCGAATTCAGTGTCTATCTCTCTCTCTGCTCCTCCCCTGCTCACATTCTGTCTCTGTCTCTCTTAAAAATAAATAAACATTAAATTTCTTTTCTAATATTTAATCCCTGGGCTTTGCAGTAAACAGCATTTTTTAATACTATACTCAATTTTATGATGGTTTATTGTTAGTGATCCTGCATTTTTAGGTAAACCTAAAAATCAAATTTTTCTTCATTCTCTCTCTCCTTTACTTCCCAAGTGTGTTCATGCATTCTTTCTTTCTTTCTCTCTCTCTCCCCCAAATCTTCCACGGTTTACTTTCCCAATCACCTTTACATTCAATCAAATGCTTTAACCTTTTGGAAGTGACATTTGGCAAGGGTTAGTTTTATCTGTTTCATTTCTGAAATGCAGTACCAAAGATTTCAGCTGAACTCAGCCTTTCATCACTCTAATCAAGGCACAGATTAAGCCTTCCAAATTCACAGCTTGCTCATGAACTTGACAAGCATGGGATGGGGGAGGAAACAGGAACACTACGTACTGCATGATCTTCCCCATCCCTCTGTCACCTCTTTTACCAAGAAGATTTTCTGAAGCTCCAGCTAAATGTCCGGCTCTTTTTAACCCTCTTTCCTTCACAGTAATTTTCAGTATTTGTATGTGCTTTTCAAGCTTTTGTGACCTGTGCACCTAATTTTTTCCAGAGTTTTACCTTCTGTAATTTTTACTACAAAAATCAGTGTCTCTGCAAAAACATACAATTATAATTTTTTTAAGTTCATTTATTTTGCACGCGAGAGAGAACAAGCAGGGGAAGACCAGAGAGAGAGGACGTGTGAGAGAATTCCAAGCAGGCTCTGCCCTGACCGCAGGGAGCCCAGCACAGGGCTCAAATTCGTGAACTGCAAGATCATGCCCTGAGCCTAAACCAAGAGTGGGACACTTAACCGACTGAGCCACCCAGGTGCCCCAATGATAATATTGAATTATTTTCCTTTCACATACCCTGGAGATTCTTATCCATTCCTGAGTGAGGAGTGGAGGGCTGGGGTTGACTCTCTAGTCTAAGAACCATTGGTCCTGAGAGCTTGGTTAGTAAATCTGCCAAAACTGAATAAGAAATTCTAAAGGGTAAGTCATTGTTGTATATATTCCAAGTTGCACTAAACTAAGAGTTAGGGCTATAAACTGTGAATGAATCAGTCCCTCGGGGAAATATTCAGGTTTCTATGAGGCTCTACACTTGGCACTAGAACCTTGCACTGACTTCAGAGATTTTGCAACTAATAAAGACTAGCAGCCCACAATAATCTTTGTTTTGTTAAATAGAATTTAGAGAGCTGTTTGACTAATCTAGATGAGCTTTCGATTTTCAATCCCTTTTCCAAAATATGTGGTTCTGCATTTCAGTTTTTATATGAAATTGGCTTATGCACATTCCTTACAAAAATGAGATCCAGAGTTAGTGATTAACGAATAGATAAGGCTAAACAACATTGGAACAATGTGGTAAGCTTGTCTTCTGTTAGCATTTCTCTGACCTTGGGAAGTTTGGTTTCTAAAGCTAAAGGTTTTTTGGCTTTTATTTGTTTACTTTCCTTGGCAAGGCACTAAGGTAGAATTTTTCTATGAATGTGAAACACCGAAAATATTAAAGTTTACACATGCTTTGATATTTTCCTTTTAGTTATCAGTATGAGATAAGTACATCTTAGCATTTTTTTCCTTTTCCTAAAAATAGTTTATCAATATTATCTCATTAACCCTTACTGCCCCCCTTTGGCATAAGGCAATGGTATCTGTCCCTCTCTGTCTCTGTTTTAAAAAAATTCTTTTAATGTTTATTGTTGAGAGAGAGAGAGAGAGAGAGAGAGAGACAAAGTGTGAGAGGAAGAGAGGCAGAGAAAGAGGGAGACACAGAATCTGAAACAGGCTCCAGGCGCTGAGCTGTCAGCACAGAGCCAACACGGTGCTCAAACTCATTGACCTCAAGATCATGACCTGATCTGAAGTTGGTCACTTAACCTACTGAGCCACCCTGGAGCCCCAGCTCTCTGTCTCCTTAAATTGGGTTGACCAAATCTGCTAGAAATAAAGGCATTTGTCCAAGTTAAACAGTGTAGCACTGCTAGAACTGGAAATAGAATTCAAGACAGCAGGGTCTAACATTTCTCAATGAAGTTACAGTACAATATGTAATTTGACTCAATGTATATAGTATTAAGGAGGCTTATTTAAGAAAACATTTTATATAGAGGATGCCTACTGGCCATTTCATTACATGAAAAACAAAACCCTAAATAACTATATGTGAAATTTTTTAAGAAATATAAAGCCCTTTCTGTTCTATTGATCTATGTGTCTACTTTTGTGCCAGTACCATACTGTTTTTGATCACGATAGCTTTGCAATGTAGCTTGAAGTCTGGAAGTGTGATGCCTCCAGCTTTGCTTTTATTTTTCAGGGCTGCTTTGGGTATTTGGTGTCTTTTGTGCTTCCATAGAAATTTGAAGATTGTTTGTTCTAGCTCTGTGCAAAATGCTGCCTGTATTTTGATAAGGCACAAAAATAGACACACAGATCAATAAATAGAGCAGAATAGAAAATCTAGAAATGAACCCACAACTGTATGGTCAATTAATCTTCAACAAAGCAGGAAATAATATCCAATGGCAGAAAGACAGTCTCTTCAACAAATGGTGTTGGGAAAACTGGACAGCAACATGCAAAAGAATGAAACTGGACCACTTTTCTTATGCCATACACTAAAATAAATTCAAAGTGGATTAAAGACCTAAACATGAGACCTGAAACCATAAAAATCCTAGGAGAGAACACAGGCAGTAACTTTTTTTATTCTGACAGTAGCAACTTCTTTCTAGATATGTCTGCCAGGGCAAGAGAAACAAAAGCAAAACTAAATAGTTGAGCATTCATCAAAATAAAAAGCTTCTGCACAGCAAAGGAAACAATCAACAAAACAAAAAGGCAACCCATGGAATAAGAGAAGATATTTGCAAATGACATATCTGATAAAGGGTTAGTATCCAATATAAGAACGTATAAACTCAACACCCAAAACAGTTTAAAAAATGGGCAGAAGACATGAACAGACATTTCCTCAGAGAAGACATCCAGATGGCCAACAGACACGTGAAAAGATGCTCAGTATCACTGATCATGAGGGAAATGCAAATCAAAACGACAATGAGATACCACCTCACACCTGTCAGAATAGCTAAAATCAACAACATAAGAAACAACAGGTGTTGAAAAGGATGTGGAGAAATGGGAACGCTCTTGCACTGTTGCAAACTGGTGCAGCCACTCTGGAAAACAGTATGGAAATTCCTCAAAAAATTAAAAATAGAACTACCCTACAATTCAGCAATTGCATTACTGGGTATTTACCCAAAGAATACAAAAATACACCTGGATGTCTATCGCAGCATTATCTACTGGATTTCCATATCCAAATTATGGAAACAGTCCAAGTGTCTATTGAATGATGAATGGATAATGAAGATGTGGTGTATACAATGGAATAGCCATACAAAAAGATGAAATCTTACCATTTGCAATGACATAGATGAGTATTATGCTAAGCAAAATAAGTCAATCAGAGAATGACAAATACCATAATATTTCACTCATATGTGGAACTTAAGAAACAAAGCAAATGAGCAAAAGGGGAAACAGAGAGGCAAACCAAGAAACAGGTTCTTAACTATAGAGAACAAACTGGTGGTTACCAGAGGGGAGGTAGATAGGGGGATGGGTGACAGGTGATAGGGATTAAGAAGGGCACTTGTTGTGATAAGAACCAGGTGTCATATGGAAGTATTGAATCACTACATTGTACACCTGAAACTAATACAACGTTGTATGGTAACTATACTATAATTAAAATAAAGAATTAAAAAATATATAAAAACCACATGTGTCGCTTTCAATATTATGGAGATCTTGTGCAATCGTTGCTTGTGTTCAGAAATGCTTCAGGTCATGGAAGGAAGACTAAATCTATTTCTAAATCCATTCCATTCTTCTGGAACATACTACCCTCTTGGAACATACTACACTCTTGAAATATATTTGATAGTTCAATTACCAATCCTGTTTCTTTGCCAGAAATATGTTTCTGGCAATAGAGTGCAATAGACTTGGCCTTGTCCTGATGCTATTTTTTGGCCTCTGACTACAAATGTCTCCTTCATGGGAGTCAATGGTGCTTTACAATGATGCTTTTCCTAGCCTTGTGATACATCATTTATATATATTTCACCACAGAAATGCGAATATATTTAGTAAGTTCAAGAGATTTAATTTTCTGAATAATGAATGCTACTTTTGAGTATAAATGTAATATTTTGGTGGTAGAATGTTTTAAAAGGATACATGGACACAATGTGAACTCTTTGAAGCCACATTATTGGGTATGGAGTTACCTGACTATACGAACTACCTTATTTCTAGTGTACTAAATACCTCTCACTATCTCCTCTAGTCACTGAGGGGTTTTTACATTTTTCTTTAGGATTAAGGGTGTTTTAGGGGAGAAATCTTCCTTGACATAATCACTGCTCCCATATCTGCTAACACATGCACTGTGGAGCTGAAAGGAGCTGCATTTGGGGTCCTTTTTTAAAAAATTCTTTCTGGGGGCGCCTGGGTGGCTCAGTCGGTTGAGCCTCCGGCTTCGGCTCAGGTCAGATCTCACGTTCGTGGGTTCGAGCCCCGCATCAGGCTCTGTGCTGACAGCTAGCTCAGAGCCTGGAGCCTGCTTCCGGTTCTGTGTCTCCTTCTCTCTCTGCCCCTCCCTCTCTCATGCTCTGTCTCTCTCTGTATTAAAAATAAATAAAATATTAAAAAATATTTATAAAAATTCTTTCTTGATAGTATCAATTTTTAAAACTAGCTTGCTGTTTTTAGAACCTGATATATGCTCACTATGAATAAATTCTTTTTTTTTTTCAAAATTTTCTTTAAATTGTCAGTTAACAATTAGTGTGTAATACTGGTTACAGGAGTAGAATTTAGTGATTCGTCACTTACATTTAACACCCAGTGCTCAACACAGTGCCCTCCTTAGTACCCATCAGCCATTTAGCCCACCCTCCACACACCTCCCCTCCAGCAGCTTGAACAAAATTCTAGCATGACCGAAGAGTACAAAGAAGAAAGCCAATTATTACCTAAAAGCGCATCACCAGAGAAAACATCTGACAGTGTGGTGGACATCCTCCAGGCATATCTACCCATTTGTAGACTAATGCAACTTTACATAAATGAAATCACTCCCTGTATACTTAATTCCGAAACGTGTTTCTTTTCAGTTAATCATTTGTCCCTGAGATCCTTCCATACCCATCAATAAAGAACTACTTTCTTGTTTCACAGGCTGCAGTGTTTTCTTTTTTTTAACCAAAAAAAAAGATAATTTTTTAATGTTTTATTTATTTTTGATACAGAGAGAGACAGAGCATGAGACGGGGAGGGGCAGAGAGAGGAGACACAGAACCGGAAGCAGGCTCCAGGCTCTGAGCTAGCTATCAGCACAGAGCCTGACGCGGGGCTCGAACCCACGAATGTGAGAGCTCTGACCTGAGCTGAAGTCAGAGGCTTAACTGACTGAGCCACCCAGGCACCCCACAAAAAAAGATAATTACTGAACAGTTACCCACCACCTGATTTGACTCAGGCAGTCCCTGTAGAAGGTGTCTCCATGTTCCTGATTTATTTTCAGCCCATCATTGTAGACAAAATTCAGGGTGACATAATCTTGGAAGTTGACGACCTGGTCCTTGTTCCAGTCCTGGTCGTCCATGAGCTTTGCAATTTGAGTATCCTGCAGCTTCGGGCCAATGGTGAACTCTTTCTGGATCAGCAACTTCAGCTCCTTCTTGTCCAAAGTGTTCTTGTTGCCTTCCCTGCCCAAGTACTTGTGGAAGATGGCCACAAGGAGGCCAACAGCCTGACCCAGGGGTACACCATGGTTGGTCTCTAGGTCCAAGGAGCACAACCCAGTGAGAATAGAGGGACCAGTGGGGTGGTGGCCAGCGCACCTTTTAGCCTACAGGCTTCATGTATTCTACCAAATTCATGTGTCACCTTGACCCAACTTATCTAGGCTATTTCTAAATTTCTGCCATTATAAACAAAGCCACCATGAGTATCCTGTGGTTACATCTATTCTCACTTATTCCTTTATTTCTTTTGGATAAATTCCTGTGTGTGTGGTTTGGGGTCATTTTTATGAATATTGCCAAACTGTCCTCTAGAAATATTGTACCAATTTACATTCCCACCAATAGGACATGAAAGTATACATTTCTTGAGACCATCTCCAACTCCAAATATTATTAACCTTTGCAATATTTGTTGAGGACCAAACAATGATATTTCATTCATAGTTTACTAGCTAGTATGTGATTCCTAATAAAATTAAGCATGTCCTTTGGATTTGGATTACTTCTTTTTATGAATTTCCTTTTCATATTCTTTTGTCATCTGTCTTTTGTTTTTTTCTCCATAAAAGTATCCATGTATGTGTATAACAGCACTTTGTTATATATCATGTTCTGAAACATTTTTCTAATTTTTCACCTGTCTCTCTCTCTTCCATATAGTGTGAATTGTGAGTCCATTTTCTGTTCATTTGTCTGCAAAGCAAAAGTTTAAAAGATCAAAGTTAGCAATCTTATCCTTTTTGGATTCTGAATTTTTGTGACAATATTTTAAAAAGTCTGCCATATCTCCAGGCATCTGGGTGGCTCAGGTCATGCATGATTCCACAGCTGCGTGTGTTCAAGCCCCACATTGGGTTCTGCTGTCAGAGAGGAGCCTGCTTGAGATTCTCTGTCTCCTTCTCGCTGCTCTTCCCTCACTCATGCTGTCTTTGTGTCTCTCAAAATAAATAAATAAACTTAAAAAAAGTTTTTTAAGGGGTGCCTGCATGGCTCAGTCAGTTAAGCATCCGACTTTGGCTCAGGTCATGATTCTTCTCAACTGTAAGTTTGAGCCCTGCGTCGGGCTCTGTGCTGACAGCTCAGAGCCTGGAGCTTGCTTCAGATTCTGTGTCTCCCTCACTCTCTGCCCCTCCTCCACTTATGTTCCGTCTCTCTCTCAAAAATAAATAAATATTAAACAAAATGTTTTTTAAAATCTGCCATATCTCAAAG
Organism: Suricata suricatta; assembly: GCF_006229205.1. NCBI lineage: Eukaryota > Metazoa > Chordata > Mammalia > Carnivora > Herpestidae > Suricata > Suricata suricatta. The sequence continues at coordinate 59,637,211 of NC_043700.1, forward strand.
GAAAAAATATTTTATCCATTTTTTCCCCTCTAGTACTTCTGTTCCATCTAGCACACCTACGTCTGTGATCCATCTGGGAAGTATTTACCTGTCAGGAGTTAAAATCTGGATCTGTACGTTTTTTGTTTTTGTCTTTTTCTGGATGACTAATCTATTGTCCCAAACTCTTACTGAATTACCTTTCTTTACCACTTATCCAAAATGCTACCATGGGGCGCCTGGGTGACTCAGTCTGTTAAGTGCCTGACTTCAGCTCAGGTCATGATTCACAGTTAGTGAGTTTGAGCCCCCATCCTGCTCTGTGCTGACAGCCCGTAACCTGCTTCACATCTTCTATCTTCTGTCTGCCCCTCCCCTGCTTGTGATCTCTCTCTCTCTATGTAGAAAATTTAAAAACATAAATAAATAAACATTTAAAATCAAAACACAAAACACATATGCTACTTTTATCTATAAATTAATATGCATGAATATATGCAGTATAGTGATTAGCATTGTATTTGGAGTCAAACAGATCTCAATAAAGTTTGATCATTTTCTTCATATAGCACTTCTTGTAAAGGTTTTCTTACGTAATTTAACTTTTTGTTGCTGTTGAAATTGATGTGTTGTCTGCCAATATATTTTATGATGAGGAATTTTTTTGTTATATGCCATCTATTAATTCTGTATGTGTAGATTCAAATAACATGCAAACATGACAATTTTGCTGCTTCTTTTCCAGCCTTTATCAGACTCCTTGTTTTAATATGTTAGTGGCACCTTTATTTTACTCCAGACATTAATGATTTAAGGAAATATTCATCTAATTCTACTTTACTGAATGTTTTCAATGAAAATGGATATTAAGCTTTATTAAATGCATTTTTGGCATTAATCAAGATGATCATACAGTTTCTCTCCTTTGACTTACTAATATGGTGAATTATATTAATACTTTTCTTTAATGTTATAAACTACATTTGCATTTCTGGAATAAGTCCCACTTGGTCATGGAATATCAGTCTTTTAATATACTTCTACATTCTGTTCCAGATATGCAAGATTATTTTCGCATTTATAATTTGACTCTAAATAATGTATCCTAACAGTCCCACCATTTTTTTTGGTTCTACTTCAAGTACCAACTTTGAGGTCAATTAATTTAAAACTATATACTTTAGGGGTGCCTAGGTGACTCAGTCAGTTGAGCATCTGATTTCAGCTTAGGTCATGATCTCGCTCTCTGTGAGTTCGAGCTCCACATTGGGTTGTGTGCTGACAACTCAGAGCCTGGAGCCTACTTCGGATTCTGTGTCTCCTACTCTCTCTGCTCCTCCCCCACTCATGCTCTGTCTCTCTCAGTCTCAAAAATTATAAATGTTAAAAAAAATTTTAATACTATACTTTATAAAATGTAACTACTAAACAAAATCAGAAATGAGAGAGGAGAAATAACAACCAACACTGCAGAAATAAAAAAGATTATAAGAAATAATATGAAAAATTAGACGCAAAAAATAAATTTGAACAACCTAAGAAATGGATAAATTCCTAGAAACATATACTCTCCCAGAACAGAATCAAAAAGAAATAGAAAATTTGAACACACTGATTATCAGCAATGAAATAGAATCAATAATCAAAACACTCCCAGAAAACAAAAGCTCAGGAGTAGAAGGCTCCACAAATGAATTCTACCAAACGTTTAAAGAAGAGTTAATACCTATTCTTCTCGAACTCTTCCAAAAAATGGCAAAGGAAGGAAAGCTTTCAAATTCACTGTATAAGGCCACAATTACCCTGATACCAAAACCTAATAAAGACACCACAAGAGAGAGAGAGAGAGAGAGAAAGAGAGAGAGAGAGAGAGAGAGAGAGAGAGAGAGAGAGAACTACAGGCCAATATCTCTGATGAACATAGATGCAAAAATCCTTAAGAAAATATTAACAAACAGAATCCAATAATACATTCAAAAAATCATTGACCACAATCAAGTGGTCTTCATTCCTGGGTTGCAAGAGTGGTTCAATATATGTAAAGCAATCAACCTGATACATCATATTAACAAGAGAAAGGATAAAACCTATATGATCATTTCAATAGATGTAGAAAAAGCACTTGACAAACTACAAGTCCTCACCACAGCAATCAGGTAACTAAAGGAAATAAAAATCATACAAGTTGGTGAAGAAGAAGTAAAACTTTCACTATTTGCAGATGACAAGGAGGTGAAAGACCAATACTCCAAAAACTGAAACACTGATGAAAGAAATTGCAAAATGACACAATGAAATGGAAAGATCATCTATACTCATGCATTAAGAGAACAAATATTTTAAAATGTCCATACTACCCAAAGCAATCTAAGATTTAATGCAATCCCTATTAAAATACCAACAATATTTTTCACAGAACTAGAACAAATAATCCTAAAATTTGTATGGAACCACAAAAGACTAGCCAAAGCAATCTTGAAAAAGAAGAACAAAACTAGATCTATCACAATCCCAGATTTCAAGATATACTACAAAGCACTAGTAATCAAAGCAATATGATATTGGCACAAAAATAAACACATAAATCAATAAAACAGAATAGAGAGTCCATAATTGTATGGTCAATTTATCTTTGACAAATGAAGCAAGAACATGTAATGCGAAAAAGACAGTCTCTTCAATACACAGTGTTGGGAAAACTGGACAGCTACATGCAAAGAATGAAATTGAACCACTTTCTTAGGCTGTAGAGAAAAGAAAAAACTCAAAATGGATTAAAGACCCAAATGTGAGACCCAAAACTATAAAAATCTTAGAAAAAAGCTCTATATCAAAATAAAAATTTTCTGCACAGCAAAGAAAATAATCAACAAAAGACAACCTATTGAATAGGAGAATACATTTGCAAATGATATATTAGATAAGGAGTTAGTATCCAAAATATATAAAGAACTTATACAACTCAACACCAAAACACCCAAAAAATTCCAAATAAAAAATGGGCAGAAGACATAAACAGACATTTCTACAAAGAAGACATCTAAATGGCCAACAGATACATGAAAACATGCCTAACATCACTTACCAACATGGAAATGGAAGTCAAAATTACATTAAGATATCACCTCATGCCTCTCAGAATGGCTAAAATCAACAACGTAAGTAATAATAAGTGTTGACAAGGGCGTGGAGAAAAAGAAACTCTTGTGCACTGTTGACGGGAATGAAAACTGGTACAGCCACTGTGGAAGATGTTGAAAAATTAAAAACATAATTACCATATGTTTCAGTAATTCCGCCACTGAGTATTTATGCAAGGAATAGGAAAATACTAATTTAAAAAGATATTTGCACCCCTATGTTTATTGCAACATTATTTAAGATAGCCAAAGTATGAAAGCAACCCAAGTGTCCATGGATAGATGATGGATAGAGAAGTGATATCTATATATCTATATCCATCTACAAATATGGTAGAATATTACTCAACCATAAAAAAGGAATAAAATCTTGCCATTTGCAACAACATGGATGGATCTAGAAGGTAAAATGCTAAGCGCAATAAGTCAGTCAGAGAAAGACAAATTCCATATGATTTTACTCCTATGAGGAATTTAAGAACCAAAACAAATGAACAAAGTAAAAAGAGACCAAAAAAACAGACTCTTAGATGTAGAGAACAAACCGGTGGCTCCCAGAAGGGAGGTGGGTAGAGGGATGAGTGAAATAGGTAAAGGGAATTAAAACACTTAGCATAATGAACACCGAGTGATGTATAGAATTGTTGAACCCCTACACTTGTAATTAATATAACACTGTATGTTAACTTATATTGGAATTAAAAAAATTAAAAACAAAAATAAAATAAACTATAAATAAAATGTATAAATAAATAAATAAAATGGAACTACTATTGTGTGTGAATTCTACCCTAAGAAGAGTAAAATGGTCTATATGAAAAAGCATAATTGTGTACTATCTCATGATGTATATTAAAAATTTGAAGCTGTAGGTATATACTCAAGAGAGTTAGATATATGTCTCACAAAAATGTGTACACAAATATCCATAGCATTATTCATAATAGCCCAAAACTGGAAACAACTCAAATATCCACCAATTGACAACTGGATACACAAAATGTGGTATAGCCATAAATGAAATTATTATTCAGCGATGAAATGCATGAAGTTCTGATACATACTACAACATAGATGAAAATTTTTAAAAGATTTATACATCCTGACTTAAAGACTTACTGTAATCTATCAATAATGAAGAGAACATAGTATTGAAATAAGGAGAGACATAGATATAGATTAATGGATCAGAATAGAAAGTCTAGAAATAGATCCACGCATATATGGTCAAGTAGTTATCAAAAGACGTCAATGTCAATTAATTGAAAAAGAGCAGTCTTTTCAATAAACATTACTGGAATAACTGGGTTTTCATTAGGAAAAATGAACCATAAATAATATAGACAAAAATTAACTTGAATTAATATAAAAGCCCAAACTTCTAGAAGAAAACGTAGGGGAAAATCTTTGTGATCTTGGGTTAGGCAAGGTCAAAGCACAAACCATAAAAGAAAAAAAAAGGGATAAATTGAACCTCACCATATTTAAATTTTTTTGTCTTTAGAAGACAGAAATTCTGAGCTTCCTTTCTTGCCGGTGATCTGAAGAGGTTGGAGGACTAAGGAAGGACTCCTGCACTCATGGATGGGAGATTCCTGAATATTCGCAAGAGCAGTCCGGCAGTACTCGAAGTACATGTATCATCTGTGGCCCAGCAGTGTTCCTCATGGGTATATACAATATCCTCACACAAGTCCTGGAAGGGGCAAGTGTGACTACTTTCACTGGAGTACTAATGGTGGGAGAAGCCAAAATGGTATAAAGCAAAAAAGCAATGACTGTCAATTTATATGGAAACCTTTTTAGTATCCCCAGTCCCCCAAAATAACCTCTTCTAGGCTTTTCTGATATTCGGGCACATCTTGCTAACAGATGCACAAGATGTTTCGAGATAAAGTTCATGAACAATTCAAAGTTACGTTGGTTTGATGTTGAGATGCTGAGTGTAGTTCCCAGGAAAGAAGCCTTCAAGGGTTACTCTTGCTGCTGGGGACAGAGGTGAGGGGCATGATCCACAAAATAAACCCTGACTGCTACTTGCACTTTCTGGCTTTTATAAATAAAAGTGAAAGTCCTCTTTGGATTTCTTTCAAGTTAGCTAAAAGAGTTACTAATGTAGGTCTTTCATAAGAGTGAAATGGCATAACATGAACTTTCGAGAAACGGGGGAAGACTGTATATAACATCAACCATAATCATCAAATCTGAAAGCAATTCATCCTGGTCGATTCTACTTTTTTCAAAAAAGAAATGACCACGGTGCACCCATGAGGATGGCTATTTTTCCTTAAGGAAAATAACAAGTATTGGTGAAAATGCAGGGAGAAATCTGAACACTTGTGCATTGCTGGTGGGAATGTAAAATGTTGCAACTGCTGTGGAAAACAGGCAGTTTCTCAGAAAGTTAAACATAGAAGTTTGCAGGGTGGTGGGGTGCAAAGATCAGGAAAGAACTTTTGAAACATTGTATGGTGCTATTTAGTAACTTAGGCAGCCCAGGGACAGTACAGAAAGACCTGCACATGAACTCTATGAAGCTGGTGGTTACATGCTTACTGTTCAAGGAGGAGGGGATGGGACGTGCAAGAAGTATTATATCATAAATATGTTCTTCGAATTTCTACTCACAAAACTACTTTCACAAGATTTCTCTGGTGCAAATCATTCAGTTGGATATTAACTATCAGTGAGATTTATAAGCAGTCATGAGATCCATTAAGAATGTGGCAGCCAGGGGCACCTGGAGAGCTCAGTCAGGAGAGCATGCCACTCTTGATCTCAGGGTTATGAGTTTGAGACCCACATTGGGTGGAGAGATTACCTAAAATAAAATTAAAAAAAAAAAAAAGAATGTGGCAACCAGCACGTATTTGATCCTTATCAGAACTATGCAGGCTATAGGTCAGCCTTCCAAGCTAAAAGTGAACATTTTTCTGCTTCCAACCCTCATCAGAAGTACCATATGACTCCACAGTTCTGCTTCTAGGTTTGTATACCTCCAAGAGTTGGAAATAGGAACTGAAACACTTGTACATGAATGTTCATAGTAGTGTTACATTGAGCAAAAGGTGGAAACAACCCAAATGTCTATACAAATGGATAAACACAACGTGGTATATATATCCAAAGGAATATTATTCATCTGTAATATGGCATGAAATTCTGACACATACTACAATGTAGTTTAAACTTGAAAATATTATGCTAAGTGAAAGAAACCAGACACAAAGCACAAAGGACAACTATTTTATAATTCCACTTATGTAAGGTTCCTAGAATAGGCAAGTTCCTAGAAACAGAAAGTAGAACAGAGGTTGCCAGGGCCTGGGACCAGAAGGATGGGGTGTTATCATTTAATGGATATAGAGTTTCTGTTTGAGATGACAAAAAATTCTGGAAATGGATAGTGGTCGTGGTTGCACAACCCTGTGAATGCACTAAATACCACTGAATTGTGCATCTAAAAATGTTTGAAATGGTAAATTTTGTTATGTCTATTTTTCCACAACTGAGAGAGAGAACCTAAGGTTCAGAAGAGCTAAGTGACTCCCTGAGGCTATCTCCCCAGCAGATGCCAGAATTGGAATCAAACCACCTCCAACTGGTCCCAGAGTGGGACTTTCCTGCCCCCCCCCCCCCCCCCCCCGCCGCCACCTCCATCCTTCTGTCTTCTCAGGATGAGAGCTGAAACAAGGCAGAGGCGACTTCTTGGACCTCAGCTGGGAACCTGCGGATCAGGCTAGTCATTTTCCAGGCTCTGCACATGTCCACAAAGGACCATAAAAGTACCATGAGTATTGATTTGGGGATTACGAAGAAATTTTAGCAAGTAGGTGAATTCACAGACGTGGAGTCATGAACAAGGATCGATCGATTATTTTTACCAATATATATTTTTTAAATTGGCCAAGTTTTGGAAGTAATCTCCCAACAAAATAGGTACAGATTTACATAAGGTGCAAAATCTCTCTCTGGCCTTACTTGGATGGAAATTTCTTCAGCATATGTGGAAAACATATCAAGAGTGTATACACTCTTATATGCACATAAGATCCACCTGAGAAGCTTGTGAAAATGCAGCTCCTGGTTTTCTGAAGAGGTTCAGGTGATCTAGGATTGAGGCCAGGCATCTGCATTTTTCAAAGCAAGCTCAGATGATTCTGACAGCTGAAAGGAAAAGAGAGTATATAGCAGTTCTAAACCTGAGTCTACTCTTGTTTATGACTGCAGCCAAAGACCACCAGTAACACATCTGTGAGTCAAACAGATGTGGTTTCTTGGCTGGTCCCACTGCAACCACACACCATGGAGACCACACACCATGGAGGAAATACAAGGGCATCTCATTAAGAAAGAGGGAGAAGGGACTTTCTATGGGAATTTGGCTTGTGTTAGACATTTTAGAAGAGAATTCAAAAGAACCAGGCATCTGCCACCAATTGGATGCTGGCAGGAAGTAAGAGCAAGTTTACAAGAGGGTATCCTAATCATTTTTATCTGGAAGGCAGGAGAAATGAAGAGGGGCTAAAGCAGCCATTGGTAAAGAACCAGACCAGGAGTTACTCTGCTGGGAGGGAGGACATTTGATTAATTTTATGATTTCATAGTGACCTTGTTTTCTGTGAAGCTCAGACTCAACTCCACAGTGGTCTTGCTTTTGTTTCACTTCATTACCAAGACCCAGTGACCTCCTCCAACCGTGGTGCTCTAAGAGATCATTCATACTCCACAGGAAGACACATGGCCTGGCCGTGAGTGCCTGGCCAACTCTATGGCCCAGTTGACAGGACCAGGCCAGCTCCCAGCTGTCATGGGCTATTTTTTTCTTTTTGGTCTTCTTGGACATCAGTTGTTTGTCCTGTTTCCCCCTTCTTCCATGGTTCAGTCCCTCTTTCTCATGCCATTTTGCCCATGTCTTACCAGACTTATGTTCAGCAATCAACTTGTCTAACATTTGCATAAAATGTCCCATGCTCAAAAGGCTACCAGCCCCAATACTTCCTGCTAATATGTATTCAAGTGATAGGGAGAAATGCTCCCCAAACACTCCCAATACATGTGATACTTTCAGTTGCTATCTCAAAGGAAGAAATTTTTTAATAATTTTTATAATTCTTAGCATGTCATAAATGTTAAGCAAATATGAAATGGATCATGGTGGTGAGCTTGGGGAGAAAAAGGAGGAAGCAGCAGTGTTAAAAGGAGTTAGAAGTGTTTAATCTCATTTTAAATACTCAGAGAAACTAGAACCACCTCTAACAAACAACTTTAAATAAGTTGCAGTAAAAAGATGTGGATTTACTGACCATAGGGTCATTCAGAAAACTAGTATGTAGCCTAGATTCTTAGAAAAACAGTACTTTTGGGGGGGCACCTGGGTGGCTCAGTCGATGGGGCAACCAACTTCAGCTCAGGTCATGATCTCACAGTTTGTGGGTTCGAACCCCGCATCGGGCTCTGTGCTGACAACTTGCTCAAAGCCTGGAACCTGCTTCAGATTCTGTGTTTCCTCTCTCTCTGACCCTCCACAACTTGTGCTCGCTCTCTCTCTGTCTTTCAAAATAAATAAATGTAAAAAAAAAAAAAAAAGGAAGGAAAGAAAGAAAGAAAAAATAAAGGAAGAAAAACAGTACTATTTAAGACTTTTAGGATAGCCAAATTCAATTTCCAGTGGTTCTTCTTTTTTTAACATTTATTTATTTTTGAGACAGAGAGAGACAGAGTGCAAACAAGCGACGGTCAGAGAGAAAGGGAGATACAGAATCTGAAACAGGCTCCAGACTCTGAGCTGTCAGCACAGAGCCCAATGTGGGGCTTGAACTCACATCCTGAGATCATGACCTGAGCCAAAGTCAGACACTTAGCCGACTGTGCCACCCACGTGCCCCCAATTTCCAGTGGTTCTGAGTCTACCTTAAACAGAATGGCTAACGCGGATGAGTTTGCATAGTGATGCAAAAGGTTGATAACACCTAGATCTCTGAAAATGGAGTAATTGTAAGTATGCTAATTATTAATAACCACAAATACTTAAGTTTAGGCATTCCCAGTATGCTTTTATTTGCTCAGAATCCGGGAAGTAGAAATGTCAAGCATTTACATCATAAAAAGTTGGATTTGCCCATTGAAAATACCTGGTTTTGATCATATATTTAGGCAACATTACCCACGAAAAATTTTTGAATTATCTCTATAAACCAAGTCTCTGATAGCTCAAAATGATGACTCAGTGTTTCAATGAGTGAAGAAGAAAATCTACTTCTACCAAAAAGAAAAAGTAAAAATGAAACTAGCCTGAGGGAGAGAGAGAAATCACAACAACTTGGCAAATGAAGCAGCTCTAGGTAATCTCTTCCCAGAAGCTCTTCAAATTCTAAGTGATCTTTGTTCCTGTCTGGAACAACAGACTCTCTCAAAAGTCTATTTTGAAAGGAAAAAAATTGTATTTCCAAACACAGAACACCTCAGTACTCCCTTAGTATTCTTATCTCTTAATTTCTCTAGATGTCCATAAAGAAAAATATCGTAAACGTACAGAGAATTCTCTATTTTTCTGAGACTAGATTTATTTCAATCTTTTAAAAAATTTTTTTAATGTTTTTCATTTATTTTCGAGAGACAGAGAGAGACAGCACAAGCAGGGGAGGGTCAGAGAGAGAGGGAGACACAGAATCTGAAGCAGGCTCCACGCTCTGAGCTAGCTGTTAGCACAGAGCCGGACACGGGGCTCGAACCCACGAACCGCGAGATCATGACCTGAGCTGAAGCCAGAAGCTGGACGCTTAACCAACTGAGCCACACAGGCACCCCAAGATTTATTTCAATCTTGATAGTCACATAGAAGCACATGATTACTGTATAAATGATACAAGTGAAATATGGTTTTAGGATCTTTATTGGTGTATTGACAATATATATCAGTTCAATAAACTCATTTTATAAAAGGAAACTCATATGAAGTAGACCAGTGGTGGGCAAATGTAAGTGTATTTTAGTTTTGTACCAAAAAAATACAATGATAGACTTGCCTGTTTACAACATTTAAAACTGAAGTAGGTATCACCTAATTCTTTGGCTATGTATCACATTATTATTTGCCATTCTTCCCCATAGGAGTTGAAAGATTAGAAATATGTTCCTTTCATTTTATTTGCCTCAGTCCCATGGAAAAGTGAGAAATTTAGCCACCGTGCTTCCATTTTAAGGGAAAGAAAATTGAGGAGAATCTAGGTGGGTCTAGAAATGAATATGTACAAAGCTAAGTAGGCTCGGGTACACAGAATTTGCGGATACATTGGAAAGCATAGTTCTGTCTGGCTTATGCCCAGTGTTCCAACCTTACCTGGACTTGGTTTGTGTTTCTCTGAGCCTTCAAAGTCCTGAGCCTCTTAATTTTCATACAACAAACTAGAGTTCATATACTTTGTTGGTAAAGTATAGTGAATACGAGACTCTCTTCTACAACTCGTATTTGCCCGGCTTTTCTTTCCTTCTTTCTTTCTTTCTTTTTTTTTTTTTTTAAGTAGACATCATGCCTAATGTGGGGCTTGAACTCATGGCCCTGAGATCAAGAGTCAAATGTTCTACCCACTGAGTCACCCAGGTGCCCCCTAGTTGCCTCACTTTTTAAATCAGGTGAATTGCTTATGTAATAATTAAAAACAGCAAAAGCTCTGTTGCATCTACTTGAACAACCAAGAATAATACAAAAAGAAAAATATCCTGATTAGGAAAAGAAGAATGAAAAGGTGCTTCAATCTGATGAATGTTCCGTTGGAACTTATATATACATAGATGATTTGTGTGTGTTCATGAGATTAAAGCAGTTTTTCCACAAGACACACTTCTGCAACACCTTTTGAGAGCAGACGTCTCATGAAATAGTACAATCACGAGGGTGGCATTTAGGTGTGTTCTCTTTCAGGGTTAACATACCGCAATTTTCCTCAGTCTGTTCATGTGTTTAATTGCCTTCTGTTATTATTTTTTATGCAAGACATCTAGCCAGAGACCAGTGAATTGGAGCAATTATGTTTGGCTTGGATTCCCTCTGAGAATAGAGCCTACTAATCGCAGTGAAATTCACCCTTCACCTGCTATTTCAGATATCTGCCTCAGACCCACGTATGCAGGCAGAATGTAGGGCTTGGGACATTATTCAGGTAAACCAACACCCTCAAAATAATTTGGAGGAAAAAACATGTTTTCTAAAATACAATATGGTTGTTAATTTACAATGGCTTTAAGAACATACTTTATTCACCAATCGTTTATAAATGATTGCTCAGCACTTCTCTTGGGTATTTAATATTCACATAATAATGTGTATAATACTAGGTATAAAAATGGAAAATGTAGTTCAACCTACATGGAAAAGACCTAATCAAGGTGAACCAAGTCTTGATATTTGGAGAATCATTGTAATGGTATTCGAGCAGCAGGTCCACTATTTTCTTGTGACTGTTCAATAGTAAGGAGATGGCAATATAGTTGACCTTGACCAACACAGGGATTAGAAGCACCAAACTCCCCGAGTAGTTGAAAATCTCAGTATAATTTTGACTCCTCTAAAACTTAGCAACTAGTAGCCTATTGTTGACCAGAAGCCTTACCAGTAACATAAATAATTGATGAACAAATATTTCATATGTAATATGTATTTTTTAATGTTTTATTTGTTTTTGAGACAGCACAAGCATGGCAGGGGCAGAGAGAGAGAGAGACAGAGGGTTTGAAGGGAGCTCTGCACGCTGACAGCAGTGAACCCGATGTGGGGCTTAAACTCACAATCTGTGAGATCATGACCTGAGCCGAAGTCAGACGCTCAACTGACTGAGCCACTCAGGTACTCCTGTATGTTATATGTATTAAAAACTGTATTCTTGGGGCACCTGGGTGGCTCAGCCAGTTGGGTGTCTGACTTCGGCTCAGGTCATGATCTCACGGTTCGTGGTTTCAAGCCCCATGTCGGGCTCTGTGCTGACAGCTCAGAGCATGGAGCCTGCTTCAGATTCTGTGTCTCTCTCTTTCTCTGCCCTTCCCTGCTCGTGCTCTGTCTCTCTCTCCTTCATAAATAAACATTAAAAATTTTTTAAAAATGTATTCTTACAATAAAATCAGCAAAAGAAAAGAAAATGTTATGAAGAAAATCATAAGGATACTGTGTGTATCAAAAACAATCTGTATGTATATAATGACCCGTGCAGTTCAAATTTGTATTGCTCAGGGGTCAACCATACGCCACAGACAGACTGATAAAAGGAAACTTTTTGCGTTTCTGATTTTGTCATGGTCACACAGAAACAGCCTCACTGAGAAAGACTTAAGATGTAGATCATTTCCCCTATCCTTGTCAAGACTAGATATTCTCTTATCTTCAGTTTTTAACTCTGATCCTGAGAAAGTAATGCTGGCTTCCCTTCCCCAACCCCATGCCAGGTCCCCCCCTGCAGTTGGTCCAATAGGCTGCCCAGATCAGCTCCCAAAAGACCCCAGGAAGGCAGTTCTAGGTGGGCCTAGAAAATGCACAAAGCTTCTATTGGGTCAGAGTTCCTTCTCTGCAGTGATGCTGGTTTTATTTTTGTTTTCTCTCTTGTTTTTCTGCAATAGTGAAGTATCTTTATTTCTAAAATACTATTTATACTTATATATTTTATTGTCAGTGTTACCCCTATCATTTAACTTCACATTTTATCACCAATTCCTAAATTTTTTTTATTCGACATAATTGATAAATTTTATGTCCTTGTAACAAAGGATCTATTTTTAGATTTACTCTCCTTATCTTTTATTTAAATTTACTTCTCCATTCTCCAATATATATATTTTTTCAGTTGAATAATGTGTCTTGCTTTTCTGATCAAGAGCTACTTTGAGTTTGGTATTACTAGGGTCACGGTCAGCCTTTGGATTATCAATAAATAAAATTTTAACTTAAAAAATAGTGTTGGTTAGTTTTCTGTTCAGTTCCATCCATTTAGCCTTGTCCCTCTTTCTATAGTATATTCTCTCTTTTTTATGCATAGCTTTATACATTTTCATCCCCTTAAGAAGCTTGCATTTGTAGTTTTAACCTGGAAGCTAAAAAAACCTCACAGAATCTGAATTGCTCAATCCTCAGTATTTTTTATACACAGTATTGGATATATGACTGCACTATAATTATCTTTTAGCATGCTTTTGTTACCTTGATCTTTTTACCTATCAACAGAGAGTCAAGGTTCTTCTACCAAACTTGGCTTATGGAATTGGAATTCAGTCCTAACCTTGCCTCCAAAGAGATGAATATGTAAATAGTAGCTACTTATTGGGAAAAATCCCTTCCAAAGGAAAAGGCTAGAGAAGCATTGTTTTAAAATAAAACCTCTGGCGGGCATCTGGGGGGCTCAGTCAGTTGAGCATCCAATTTCAGGTCGGATCATCATCTCACCATTCTAGCCCCGCGTTGGCCTCTATGCTAATAGCCCAGAGCCTGGAGCCTGCTTTTGGTTCTGTGTCTCCCTCTCTCTCTACCCCTCCCCGCTTCTCAAAAATAAGTAAGCACTAAAAATTTCTACAAAATAAAACCTCTGGGAACAATAACTTGCTTATCTCATATTATTCTCTTTAATTAGTGCCTATCGATTCTACTCATCATACTGGCAGTTGGACTTGTGGGTTTTTGTTTTTCCTGAGGAAGGCTCTTCTGGACCTGCGTATCTTGGAGGCAATTCCAAATGCCTGGGCTGAAGATCAAAAAATAAAATAAAATAAATGTAAGAATTTAAAATCTTAGGGAACAATATGGTAATTAAGACACATGGTAACTCAGCGGCAATGGCTGCATCCCTCCTTGCTCCTCAAGCTGTCACTAAAAGTTCCCTCCTCAGGCTGGCCTCTTTACCTATTTAACATCCAGATGCCTCTGAAGCTGTCTGCTTTCTGGGAAAAAGAAAGTTCCAGGCTCACCTTGATTTTTTCTGCCTCAAGACACTGGATCAGATATTTTGAAAAGCTCTGGTTCTTTTTAATAGAAAACAATATTGGAGGATAAAAAAGACAAAATTGGGCACTAAAATGTGTATTAGATTGCTTACCAGGACTACTGGAAGGAGACAGGATGACAGCAGGGAAGACACTCCCTCAAATACTGCAATGGCAATAATCCCTTAACAAAAACAATGAATTCATGTTAATGTTTTCAATTTATTTCTAGTTAAATTGAGTCCCTTTGGTATTGTTCTGCCAGAAGAGCTGATTTTTCCACTTTAGTTAATGGAGTTCTATTTTACATTAACATGCTACACGATAGGTTGTCATCCTCTGAGTCTTAACTATTGTGTTGTCCCCTAAAATGTCAAGTTCTTAGAATTCTTTTAATTTCTTCTTTGGATTCTCAACCCGGGTATCTGGAATTGCCTCCGACATATGCAAGTCCACGGAGCTCTCTCTGCCGCCTTCTCAATATCACCAGAAATACTGAGTATCTTTAAAACCGAAAGAAACCCATGCACCCTCAGGAGCACATCCACAGGTCCAACACAGCCTCTGAGGCTGAAGCACTGGACACTTAGTCAAAGATAATAATATCCAATGGGAAAATTATTGGTTCTCCAAATTAGTTTGTTTTTCCACAATGCTCTAGCTGTCTTCCTTTGAACTGATTTTCCATTATGTGTTTTTTTTCTCCTACGCTCTCGTGCCCTTGTTTGTCTATTCCTTTATTTCTTTTTTTTTTTAATGTTTATGTGTTTTTTTTTTTGAGAGAGAGAGAGAGAGAGAGAGAGCACGATCAGGAGGAAGGGCAGAGACAGAAAAAAGAGAGAATCCCAAGCAGGCTCAGAGTTCTCAACAAGAAGCTCAAAGTGGGGTTTGATCTCAGGAACTATGAGATCATGACATGAGCCAAAATCACAAGCTGGAGGCTCAACTGACTGTGCCACCCATGTACCCCACATATTCCTTTATTTCTAAGGCTGTCTCAGGGCTGAATTCCAATTTCAAAAGTCCTTGGACGCATACATATTATCTCAGTGTTGTTCAACCCCAGTGATCCAAACCAGGCAAAAAATCTGAAAATGAAAGTAAATTATAGCTAGAATCATTAGGAAAATTATGTTACGTGGAATAGAGTATTCTCTTCCTGAAAAGTGTATTTTGGATAACTTCCGCTTCATTTCTTGTTTGATAAAAGACAAAAGCCCCATTGAATTATATCATATTTCCATATTCAAATAACTTTTAGATAGCCCCCTAATAACATTACATGTAATTCCCGACACTTGGCCCATCTACAGAGACCTGTAGTTCAAAATTTTTCTAACACATTAAATTATAACTATAAAAAGTTTTAGTGCAACATATCCGGGTTCTCAATGGATTAAAACATTTTACGCCTATACACCACTCCTGTACTTTACAATAATTGTCTAGTCACCATGGAAATAAAAGCTTCAATTTCCACTCCTCCGGCTTGCGCTCCCAGGGGGCGGGGACCGTGGAGTGGCAGGCAGCACTGAGGCTGACTGCACAGCAGAAGGCCCGCCCCCTCGCAGGCGCTCACCTCACCAAGAAACTACTGGACCTTGTTCAGCAGTGATGTAACTAAAAGCAGCATCGGAAAGGAGCCAATGAGGCCACCAAAACCCTCAACAGAGGCGTATCTGAGTTCATCCCGACTGTTGCAGATGCTGAGCCGCTGCCATGTTTGGATAAGAATGTGCCATACCCCCACGTGTTTGTGCGCTCCGCGCAGGCGCTGGGGCGGGCCTGGGGGGGTCTGCAGGCCTGTCATCGCCTGTTCTGTCACCATCAGCAAAGGCTCACAGCTGAAGCAGCAGATGCAGTCCACTGAGCCGTCCACTGCAAGGCTCTTAGTCTAAACCAGTGGCCTGTGCCCCACTCCTCAGAGTTCCCCGGGGTCATGTATCATGTTGTCTGTGTTAGCACTTGGTGCCTGCAGCTACCTTCTCCGGTTATATTATAGTACTAAATCTGGTTTTGACCTTTTTGTATTATTCTTATTTTACAGGTTGCCGTCCATGCATTAATCCCCACCCCAGCCCTATCTCCCATTCTATTCTCTCTGCCATCTTACCCTCCCTTTTGAAAAATGAATTAATGCTGATAATAGGCAGAAACAGTGGTGATACCATTCAAAGGCAGGGAAAGGCCAAGATAAAGATCCAGTTCCAGCTTTCAGGCACTAACTTCCTGTGTAGGACATGATGGATATAAACACCATTCACTTTGTAGCCCTTGTGCCTGGTGTACAAAATCATTCCATACAGTGTTGGCTCTCTATGGGGATTATGTATCATTTGGGGAGACAGTATGTAGCCTGTGAGACTGTTAGATGTATGTCCAAGTGTCATTTGCTAATCTGCCCCTGCTGTTTGCTTTGGTAATATGGTATTATTCCCCCTCTCCCTCAACTCCCACCATGCCCCTGGGGGTGGCAGGGCAGCAGCATGCTAAAGATGTGCTACAGAATTCCAGAGGCTGCCAGGGTAAGTTAGACATGGGGCAGTTAACCTACAGTGTGAAGTAGTTCAGAGTAGCAAGAAAAAAGAGGGTCAACTGATGGTGGAATGAAGTCTGGGCAAATCATGGAGACCTGATGGGATGCTGTAGCAGAGATGTTGGAGTCATGGAAATATCCTTTCTGGTGAATGGAGATGTCTCCAGTGGACACTTGGTACCAGCTCTGAGGGCCCTGGCCCTCACCCTTGTTTCCCACCACAGTGTGGTCAGATAGTAGTATGGATTCTTTATCACATGAGGACTGTGCCAATGTGCCAGTCTTGTGAGCATCCTAATAAAGAAAGATAGGGGCACCTGGGTGGCTTCAGCTCAGGTCATGGTCTCATGTTTTGTGAGTTCAAACCCCATGTCGGGCTCTGTGCTCACAGCTCAGAACCTGGAGCCTGCTTCAGATTCTGCGTCTTCCTGTCTCTCTGTTCCTCCCCCCACTAGTCCTCTGTGTCTCTGAAAATAAACATTAAAAATTTAAGAAAAAGAAAAATAAGAACACTTGTAGAGAAAATATATGAAAGAAAAATATAGGGGTACCTGGGTGGCTTAGTCGGTTGGGCATCCGTTGAGGTTCGTTGGACCTGAGCGTCCAACTTCGGCTCAGTCATGATCTCCCCTGCTTGCTCTCTGCCTCTCTCTCTCAAAATAAAATAAAGACATAAAATTTTTAAAACAAAAAGAAAAACATAAGGAAATATTCATATTCATATTCTAATTCTTAAAAAGGAATAAAAATTTCAAATAATCCACTGATATTAAACATTTAAGAAAAGAAAAGAAAGAAAAAGATGGCTTCCCTTTCAATTAGAAGCGTAGATAGAGAAATCTCACAACTAAGAGACATTAAATTCTTCATTTTTATTGTACCATATGATCAATTTTTTTTTATGATAGAAGGAGTTTTACGTCATTGTAACCAGATGGAAGATAAAATAAATGTGAGTCCAAATAGGCAGGTTTGTAGTTTTGATGTCATGAAGCTGAAGAGCTTGAAGTCTGATGATTTTTGTTTTCTCAATGAATTTATTTTTCCAATGAATATTAGGGAAGAGCATCATCTCAAGAATGAGTATATAGGAAGGAGTGCACAAGGTTTGAACATAGAGTAGAAGATGTAATAATTATCTCAAGGAGCAGGAAAACTGGCTAAGTGGGAACACAGAGAGATTGATAGGTAGAACCAAGTATCTATGAGGTTCGTGACCATGAATTTAAAGTAGAGGTGTTTACCTGGACTGTGTGATTCAAAAATGTCCAAGGTGGAAAAATAAAACTTTCAATCATAATTATCCTGACACACCCCCTCCTGTCCCCAGCCGAATACCAAGGGTGGGGAGAGGGGAAAGTGAGGTGGGATTATCCTTCCGCAAGTGAGCTATTAAAATGTTAGACCACAGAATCTAGTCCAACACAGAGAGAGGGAGGACGAGAGAGTCCTGAAACTGTATTATGTTCAAGAGACTAGATGCTTATAATAAGTTGAGGAGTAGAGGTTACTAGAGCAATTGAGCTGAAAGAATAGGAAGTGATAGTTGAAGAATGAGTATTTGAAAACAAAATTTCAGCAGAGGACATATTTTTCGAGATTGGTATCTTGGTTGTGTCCATGGGAAGTGGTTGCCAGGAATCGACTAGAGGAAAAAGTCATTAGAGACATCTTAGGTCCTTTTCAGTCTTTCATTTAAAATGGACTATTAATGGTACATAAGAAAAATGTTGATTTTTTTTATTTGTATCTTGTCTCTGATGATCTTACTAAACAATCTAATTGGCTTTAGTTATTTTAAACTTGATTTTTCTTGAATTGTCTGGGGAGATAATCATCTTACTGGCAAATAACAGATTTGTCTCTTCCTTTCTAGTAATTCTACCTAATTTATTCTTCTTGCCTTATTGAATTGGCTAGACTATCCAGCAAAATGTTGAATAGTACAAGTGATTGCCAGGGTTCATTTTGGGTCCTGACCCTAACAAGAATACTTCTACTATTTTTTTTTTAATGTTTGATTATGTTTAGAGAGGGAGAGAGAACAGAGACAGAGCATGAGCATGAACAGGGGAGAGGGGGAGAGAGAGGGAGACACAGAATCTGAAGCAGGCTCCAGGCTCCTAGCTGCCAGGACAGAGCCTGATGCAGGGCTCAAACTTACCAACTGTGAAACCATGACCTGAGGTGAAGTTGGATGCTTAGCCAACTGAGCCACCCAGGTGCCTCAAGAACACTTCTACTATTTCATCATAAAATATGGTGTTAGTTAAGGCTTTCTGTCATATTCTTTTCATCAAACTAAGACATTTTCTCTTATTCTCAGTGTATTATGGTTTTGTTTTACTTCTTGCTTTGAAATCAGAAATGTGTATTACATTTTATTCAATGTTTTTTCATCATTTATGAAAGTAAACTTAACTCTCTCCCCAATCCCTTAATACAAATGGCTCTCATATTTAAAATGCAGATAAAAATGCAGATACTATTTCAATTCAATTCAACAAATATTTTTGAGTCCTTACAATACACTACACTGTAATTTAGACTGTCAGTATTCAGTGTTGAACAAAATATATATTTTTAAAAATCCCTTCTGTCATCAAGTTTTCATTCTAACGGATCCATCTACCTTAGCACTCCCACGTCTAGGGATTTATTTCACAAATATATGGTTGACTGTATGGTTCAGAGATATGTATTGGAATAATTTCCTGTGTTGTTGAATATTCAATAATAGATGAGTATAAAAGGGATAATGATCTATGCATATATAGAACACTGTGCAACTATTAAAAGAATGAGTTAGACACGTGTGTAGTGACATGAAAATTTCTTTAAGATTATTAATTTTTTCAAAGTGCATCATGGATCCATTATGTAAAAGATACATATGTTTATGATACACATGTATAGAAAGAGAAGTGAAGGATACCTTGATGGTTAATTTTATGTGTCAACTGGACTGCACTAAGACATGTTCAGAGAGCTGGTAAGACATTATTTCTGAATGTGTCTGTGAAGGCGTCTCTGGAAGAGATGAGCATTTGAATCAGTAGACTGAGTAGAGCAGGTCACCCTCACCAGTGCAGTGGGCATCATCCAAGGCTGTGAGGATGTGAATAAAACACAAAGGTAGAGGAAGGATAAATTTGGCCTCTCTGATAGGGCTGAGACATCCATCTTCTCCTGCCCTCAGATATAGGTGGTCCTCGTTCTTGGGCTTTTGGACTCAGACACCATTGCTTTTCACTCCCGATTTTCAAGTCTTTAGACTTGGACTAAATACCACTGGGTTTTTTGGTTTCTCTAGCTCGCAGATGGCAGATTGTGAGACATCCTGGCCTCGATAACCATGTGAACCAATTCCTATAATAAATCTATTATATCTATATCTACATCTACATCTATCCTATTGGTTCTGTTTCCCTGGAGAACCATGACTAATACAGATATCCATCAAACTAACAGTGGCGGTTGCCTCTAGGGAGGGAATTAGGAATGGGAGTGGGGTGAATAGGAACCCCAGTGTGTTATTCTATAAACTTACGTATTGCTCGAACCATTTGCAATGAGAATTTATTTGTGTATTATTTGTGCAATTTTAAAAAGAGAGAGAGTGAAAAAACAGCATGAAACTGCTGTGAAACCAGCAAAATTTTGACAGATGGTCTGTCAAAACTACCAGGAAAAAAATGCAAGCACTGGGAAAATAACAGAGAAAAAAATATCAGGGAAATATCCTCAGTTAATTAACACTAAGAAAGAAAAGAAAGAGAGAGGTAGAAAAATAATCTAAATAGTTAGAATCTAAACTAAAGCAGGAGATCTGAGAGATCTTGAAGAGCTCTTAAGTATGACCACAGCCTGTTACATCTGTGATTTATGAAGACCATTCTGTCAAAATGAGAGCATCACGAGTCTCTCTTGCAGCTCTATTTCAGAAAGGCTGGAAGGCATCATTTCATTTCAACACCCAAGAGGAAACGATCAGGAGCCAAGAAAGATTTAAATATCCTCAGAGAGTTTTGCTTGCCAACTTTTAAGAAGCCAAGATTTACTTGTCATGATGAACCAAGATGCTGAGCAGAGAACAGATTCTCAAGTCAAAGTCAGGGACCAAGCATAGTGACATCTGCAAATCAGATGTTTTTATTGAAGAGTTCATTTTAATTTTTAATTTTTAGATTAGAAATTATTTGATATATGCTTCTCCGATCAAAATCAGATCCCATCAAAGGGGAGACCACAGCAGCTTTCTGGATATTTAGGTGTCCATGTCACTGATTCTTACACATTATCCAGCAGTTTAGAAAACACTTTCTCATGCATTACGTCAAGGGGTTCTCAGAACAAATCCAGGACTGGTCCTATTGATCTTATTCTATGAGTGGGGAAACAGCTTAACGGAGTAGATTTAACCAAGATCACCTTCATGAATGGCATAGATCTAGGACTGCTGACTTCAGCATTTCCCACAATGATTGCTCAGGCAGAGATAATTAACATGTTTAATCTTTTCTGAAGCAATATTTGTGTCCCAGTACAAGAGAAGGAAAGTAGATAGCTTGGGATGGAGCAGGAGAACAGAAACAGGAAATAGTATAAAGTAAGCTCGGGAAAGCATGTGAAAGGGGAAGTGAATGAGCAATCTCGATTTAGCTGGAGGGTTTTTTAGCTGTTATGATTAGGCATACCAAATGCCACTGTAGAACTTTGAAAAGGGAAACAGCATGACGAAAACTGTGGTTGAGGGAAATTATTTGAAGCATCCAGCCACAGAGGAAATGGAAACAAGGGGAGTGGTACTGTGTACGGCAGTACAGAAAAGATGATGAAAAGCAGAAATATCCAGTGCTTGAAGATTCCCAAGACCCTAGATAGAAGAGCCAGTTGGACTATGAATGAGGAATGAATCAAAAGATATATGCCAACATTTTATATCAAGTATGCCAGACTGATAGTAATGCTAGTGACTAGTGGAAATGTTGAGAGGGTGTGTTTTTTCTTTTAGTTTTTAAAGACTTTTTATTGAAGAAAAAAACCAAACAAACCCCAAATGCAAATCAAAATATTTCCCATCTGAGGTTATTTCTTTTTTGTCTTTTAGAAATTTTATTATACAAATCTCTCCCATTTCCATTTGTCAGAGGTAAGATGTCCTTGCTCTTTCTAAAACCAATAGTGGAGAATGTTTAGAAAACAAAAGTCCAGCTAGCTTCACTCCTTCTCTGCCCCAAAATACCTATCATGTGCCAACCAAGATAGGAGGACTTGCCCCCTTAATGCTTACATTTAATTTACATTTTTTATATTTTTTAGTTTATTTACTTAGGGTGCCTGGGTGGCTCAGTCAGTTAAGCAATCGACTTCAGGTCAGTTTGTGGGTTCAAGGTCCACATGGGGTTCTATGATGACAGCTCAGAGCCTAGAGCCTGTTTCACACTCTGTGTCTCCCTCTCTCTCTGCCCCTCCTCTACTCACACTCTGTTTCTCTCTCAAAAATAAATATACACTAAAAATTTTTAAGTTTATTTAGTTTGAGAGAGAGGGAGCATGTATGCGCGCCCACACACGAATGGGAGAGGGGAAGATGGGAAGAGGAAGAGGAAGAGGAAGAGAGAATCCCATGCAGGCTGCATGCTGTTGGCACAGAACCTGATGAGTTGCTTGAACCCACAAACCATGAGATCATGACCTGAGCCAAAATCAAGAGTCCAACACTTAACCAACTGAGCCACCCATGCACCCCTAACTTAAATTTTTTAGCACAACACTGGAGATTGACTCTAAATCAGCAACAAAATACATATGTTGGCAATATTTCTCAACAACAACAACAACAAAAACCCCAACCAAACCCTTTTAACATAGTAACTTTAGGAGTTTTATTTATACAGCAGTTATTCTTTTAATCACCAAGTGATTTTATATTATATATGTAATATAATTATATAATTTCTTCCTTTCCTTTGTGGTTTTTCACCCTGGTGCTTGGGAATATGGAGGCAGGGTGTGCAGCCCTGTGGTCTGAGGAGGGCAGGTTCCTCTGGCAAGGCCACATCTCAGAGCAGACTGCCGGAATGCAATGGGAATCCCAGGATCCTCTGTCCACAGAGATTTCTGTCCTTTGCAGGGACCAACTCTCACCTCTAAAAAATGTTCCCCCTCCTCCCATACGTAAAGCTTCAGGTGTTCAAAATCAAGTGAAACTTCTTATAAGGAGTTGATGGTGTGAGTCTGGAGAAAAGTAAGAAGTGACTGCTAGACCTTTATATCTGAAAGCCATTCATGTAGTCAGGTGATCATGACAGTCAGGAGCATTGAGAACTGCCCGTGAATAAGAAACACTGGAGAGGTCCACCCGGTACCAGGCAGGAGGGGAGCTCTAGCCAAGCAGGAGCGATCAAGGAGAAGTGAAGGTTGCAGCAAATGGCATCAGCCACAGTGGGAAGAAGAGACAGGAATCACTAATCTACCCAACAAGATCTGCAAGTCTGCAAACACAGCCTCGTGGAACATGCCTGGTTTGCCATGGTTTAGCAGCAGACATCCTCTTTGCTTTTACTAACCTCTTATTCAACGGAGGCAATCCTAGACTTAAAAGCACTCATTATGGCTGTGGAGAATGGCAGGGTGTTGGAGTTATTTTATTTTAAAGGTATATAACATAAAAGAGAGCAAAGCCAAAGCCCAAGTTTTAGGGATAGCCCACAACTAAAGAACAGGGGAAATGCTAACGAAAGAGAAAGGGAGGAAGAGAATGGTAGAAGGAAAGGAGAAAACAGTAGTAGCTCAGATCTTAGGCTAAGATAAACCAGAAAAGTAGAAGTGCTGTTAAAAGTAACAAAAAAAGCAAAAAGTATGAGAACACACCAAATAAAAGTATCAATTATTTGATAATCAGGAAACCATTGGCAATGGGGAAAAAGAAAAGGTAATTTTAGTGAAGACAGGAGGATGGATAGCAAATGCCTGGGAAGGAATGATCGTTAGTAGTAAGGCCATAGGCAAAGAACAACTCTGAAAGACAGTAAAATGATGGAAGGAAAATTGTTCGAGAAAGAAAAATGAATTTAATTGGAGAAGCATTTAGGGAACATGTATTATATGCATAGCATCCTGTTAGGTGCAAAGTAAACGGTAGGAAAAATAGACGAGAAACATGGTTCCCAAAAGGCCAATGCAGAGAACCTAGAAAGAGTGATAATCTGTCAGCCAGCTGCCCAGGCATAGTAGAGGCAGCATGGAGGACAAGCTGGGGTAAGTGAAAAGCAGGAACAGAGAAAAACTGAGCAGAAAAGTTTGGCCTCAAAACGGAACTGGTAATTACTGATCAAATACAAGACTGGCATCTCCAATCAAATTGTAGATGAACGTGAGGTGGGAGTGGGGGGCAGGGAGGTGAGGGTGGAGGGTCTGTAAGAAGTGTAAACTGAGGTCAGATGGCAGGGACAGACCAGATCACTGACAGTGACATCTTGTTTCTGAAGTCAACACAGAGCTGGATTTGAAATCTGGTCTGGTCACCCTCTATTTGTATGACCTTAGGGAAAATACTTAACTCTCTGGAGCTCTAGTTTTCCCCTTTGGAAAGATCTATCTCAGTGTTACTGTGAAAAGTGTATGAGACCGTGCCTGTAAAAGCAAGTACCTGACAGTCAGTAAGTACTTAATGAATAGCCACCATTATGAACATAAAGTATGTAAGGACAGAAACATGGGTGAGGGGGTACAACATTGGATTGCATCTTGACACTGAGGCACTATGGAGGGAATGAAGTAAGGGAGCTCAAACTCAACATTCAGTCAGAGGGCTGGGAAGTAGTGTTTGATACTTTCTGAAAGACACCATCAGTAGTGCTATCAAAGACCCCCGCCCCTTAAAGCAGCAAAACAGCATTTCAATTTTAATATGTTCATTATTAAGCTAATACATACGATCTATATGCAAAAATTAAAAAAAAAATTTTATATAGAAAAGCCAGGGACACCCAGGTGGCTCAGTTGGTTGAGCGCCCAGCTCTTGATTTTGGCTCAGGTCATGATCCCAGGGTCGTGGGATTGAGCCTCAAGCCAGGCTCTGTGCTGACAGTGCAGACCCTGCTTGGGATTCTCTCTCCATCGCTCTCTGCCCCTCCCCTGCTCAAGCGCTATCATGCACGTCTGCACCATCTCTCTCCCAAAATAAATAAATAAACTTTAAAAAAAGAAAAAGAAAATCCAAAAAACATTAAAAATGAGTTTAAAAAATTATGTAGTTCTATATGTGGAAACTAACCACTATTAAAATGGTAGAGTCATTCCTTACTTTTGTTTTCTGTATGCCTGTGTGTATGGGGGTAACAAACTGAATCTGACTTTGTTCATTTAATATCATATCATGGCTTTTCCCCATCCTTCATCTTACGGGTATACAATACTTCATTTATCAAATAGCTTACTGTTGAACATCTGGGTGTTTTTAATTTTCCCAAATATAAGTACTAAAGAGATATTAATATCTTTGCATCATTTAAAACAGTTGCATAGTATTCTATTGTGTTACTAAGCCTTAATTTAACTAGCATTTAATTCTCTCCTACTTGAGATTTTAATTTTTTTCTTTCTTTTTGATCTTTGGTATTAAAACAATATCATAATATACTTGTACATACTTCGACATATTTCTGTGTATGTATTGAGATAAACTCCTTAAAAAAATTCTTTTCGGAAAACCCGAACACTTGATACAGACAGCCAAATTTACCTCCGGCAAGTTTGTGTCGATTTTCACTGTATCAGCAGAATCTGACTGCCCATTTCAACACATGCACACCAATAATGAACAATGATCATTTCCTTAAATTTATCGCTAAATTGCTGACCGAACCAATAGTTTTTACTTTATTTTTCATTTATTAGTAACAAAATTGCACACATACATTTTTATTGGCCATTTGTTTTTAATGGAATCCTTTTTATAACTCTTTTAAGGATAATATGACAATCTTTTTAAGTACCATTACTAGAACACCAGAAATCAGGCTTTTTGCACAATTCTCAAAGGCCTTTGTTCTTTTTCCCACAACCTTATAGCTGGAAACAGAAGCATTTGGCTTCAACCTCCAGTAGCTCTCCATTATTTAAAGGATGGGATGGAAAACTCTTGTGGATATCTGAGACTGTGTCAGTAACAGAGCCTTTGTTACCTTCTCCTGGGTGCTAGTTAGCCTTTGTTGCAGTGCATTGAAAGGCTAGGTTGAATAGACTATAGATTGTATATTTTTCTACCGTGTATGATTAAGCTCTACCATTCCTTTCAAATTGGAAATAAGACACTGGACGATGGAAGTGTTGACTGGAATTAATTGCCAAACAAGGCAGGGGGTATATTTCTTTTCTCATGGCTAGTGATTGTAAGAATAAGGAACTGCAGGAATTTCTAGCAGAAACAATATCTTATTTAAAAAAAGAAAATGAAAATGAAACAATCCTATTTAGGCAGAAGAGACCACAAAGATGGCAATAGTGAAATCTAATTGCCTAAATTTCTCTTATTTTGGAAACTCATTCCTTCTCTGCTTACCCCTGAAATATATCTAAATTATCACCAACAGGTTCATTCTGCTATAGACAACTGTTGGAAACTAGGCCAACCTCAAGCCTTGGGAACTGGAAATTTTTCTCACCAGGTGGTTGGACCTGAAGGCTAATAAAAATTTGGTACATTTTGGCAGCTAGGTTCTGCGCCATGTGAGAAGCAGAGAGCGTTGGTCAGCAAGTAGGAAGGAGGTAGTAGGTGAGAAAGAATGCAAAATATTTCCTTGGTTCATTACAATGCTGCAGGCTCTAGTTCCAGTCCCCGGGCATGTGTCTCTGCCTAGATCCTTATAATCAATTCTCTCAAATTTATTCTCTATTTTCTTAGTGCTGGCTAGGGTTGGTTTCTATTGCTTGCAGACAAGAGAATTCTAAACAATGCAATGACCCCAATCCCTTTTTCTATCATCTTACCTATAAGTGTAGAACATGCTGATGATTTTAAACTGATGAGGAAAGGGATGTGTCTTCTCCCCTACTGTCTTTGTCCCAACTGTTGTCTTTTCTCTAGCAAAGCAAAATACTTGCAAACCATTTATTATCATGTTCTTGTAAATGGAATCAATTTAATTGTAAATGTGTTCCATTTGATTACTAAATGTAATCAATTCGATTGTAGGAAAACCTTATTGTGTGATTACCCAGGATATTCCTCTTACTCAAAAGAATTCTAAGTCTTTTAAAAAGCATTCCAATTAATTATTTTCCTAGGCACAGTCTTAGATAGTAAGGTAGGCATGTTTTGAGATATACTATTGAAAGATTTTTGAGGTGCTTGAGTGGCTCAGCAGGTTAAGTGTCTGACTCTTGATCTCAGCTCACAAATTGATCTCAGGGTCATGTGTTCAAACCTTGCATGGGGCTCCATGCTGGGCACACTTAAAAAAAAAAGGAAGAAAATAGAAAAATTTTCCTTCAAAAATATTTCCCCATTTGGGATGATGAGAACATTCTAGAATTAGATAGTGGATATGATTGCACAACCTGGTAAATATATTTTTTTAAAAACACAGAATCATATGCTTTATTTTTATTTTTAATTTTGAGAAAGATTGAGAGAGAGAGAGAGAGAGAACACACGCAAGCATGAGCACACACACAAGCAGAAGAGAGTGGCAGAGAGAGGAATTGAGGGAGAGAGAAACTCAACCAGGCTCCTCACCGACTGTGAGTCTGAAGCAGGACTCCATTTCATGACCCTGAGGTCATGACCTGGGTTGAAACCATGAATTGGATACTTAACCAACTGAACCACCCAGGCACCTCAGAATTGTACGCTTAATTTAAAAAAATTCTTTTTTAACATTTATTTATTGTTGAGAAACAGAACGTGAGCAGAGGAGGGTCAGAGACAGAGGGAGACACAGAATCTGAAGCAGGCTTCAGGCTCTGAGCTGTTAGCACAGAGCCCAATGTGGGGCTCAAACCCATGAACTGTGAGATCATGACCTGAACCGAAGTTGGACGCTGAACCAACTGAGCCACCCAGGCACCCCAGAATTGTACACTTTTAAAGTCAATTTAATGGTCACTTTTATGCCATATAAGTAAAATCACATAAAAATTAATAAAACCAAAACCAAACAACAACGAATAAAACCTGGCCACAGTAATACACATTTAAATTAGAACAGGAGGTAATAAAATTAAGTTTGTTGATATAATACAGAAAAAAGAAATCGTAACCAACCACCACGCCGAAATGCCTCTACCTCTATTACTGAAGAAATTGGTCCCTGAGTTAAAGCATTGTCACTTCTGGAAACCCCATTCATGAGCAAATAAAATTTTCAAGGTTATATGTACATAAAAAAACACTATTGACCACTCACTCTTTTAGTTATCTGGTGAGCAGCAATAGCTTATCAGGGTGTGAGGAGAGGAAATATGATGGAAAAGTATAAATTCTCTTCAATGTGACCAGCTGATGAGAGAAGCCATCGTGATGATAAAGTGAGTAGTGATCAGAGAATGGGCTGTAAGTCATGCTAGGTCCTGGACATTAGTCCTTGGGATTTATATAGAGTAGCAGATGGACCTCGAGGGTGTCACGCTAAGTGAAATAAGTCAGGCAGAGAAGGACAGATACCATATGTTTTCACCCATAAGTGGAACAGGAGAAACTTAACAGAGGATCCTGGGGAGGGGAAGGGGGAAAAAGAGTTAGGGAGAGGGAGGGAGGCAAATCATGAGAGACTCTTGAATACTGAGAACAAACTGAAGGCAGAAGGGGGAGGGGGATAATGGACATGGAGGAGGGCACTTGTGGGGAAGAGCACTGGGTGTTATATGGAAACCAACTTGACAGTAAACTATAAAAAAATGGAGTAGGAAGAAAAAAGAAGAGGAAAGAGAAGTGCCAAAAAGAACAGAAGTCCTGGAGAAGTCGGGTAATAAAGACTTAAGCCACATTTGACCTTCCTTCTAATTGCCCCAGAGTGGATCCAGACTGTTATCATCCTTCTAGAATCCCGAGTTTTCCATGGAAATTGCAAACACAAATATTAGAACAAAACTAAATTATTAATGATCCTTAAAACAAAATGGACTTTTTATCTCTCTGACAACACACTTGTTCTCCTTTGCTTGCTAACTACAGATTACACACAGCCTACATTTCTCTTTGTTCTCCAAGTGGTACATGAACTTTTTGATTTCTTGCCATATTGTAGAATGACAGGATGGGGTTTCCTCAATAAGGTGTGCTGGGTAAGTCTAGGTTACACAGGCAACAAAGCACGAAAGTTTTCACGAAACTATTCCAAAGAAAACACAATGAAAATGAATTCTTTAGAAATAGTATTTATTAATATTAAAAAATAATAATAATTAAAATTATGTCAATGTTCCCATCCAAAATTAAAGTGAACTTACAGGTAGAGGATTAAGGAATGACTTTGTAATTCAATATGTACATAAGGAATTTAGGTAATGTTACTTTCTCATCAAAATGTTTTGGGATAAATTTGACCTAGACTTTATCTTTGCCCATGTAAGCAAATGCTTATGGGCCAGGGATAAGTACATGGAATCAGCAACTCCTGGAGAGAAGACCAATGAATGCAGTGATTATGGTTAGGTGCTAAGATAGAGTTGTTCTGATAGTAACAGCTAAACTTTACTGAATACTGACTATGTACCAGGATTTGTTCTAAGCATTTTATACATACTAATTCATTTAAAGTTTACCACAGCGCAGCACCTGGGTGGTGCAGTTGCTTAAGCATCTGACTCTTGATGCGGGCTCAGATCATGATCTCACAGTTTGTGAGTTCAAGCTCCATGTTGGGCTCTGCACTGATGCTGCAGAGCCTGCTTGGGATGCTGTCTCTCCTCTCTGACCCTCCCTCGCTTGTGCACTCTCTTGCTCTCTCTCTCTTTTTCTCAAAAGAAATAAAATTAAATAAACAAATAAATAAATAAATAAATAAATAAATAAAGTAAGTTTACCACAGGGCTCAGTCGGTGGAGCATTTGACTTCAGCTCAGGTCATGATCTCATGGTTCAAGAGTTCAAGACCCAGATCAGACTTGCTGCTGTCAGCTCAAAACCTGCTTAGAATCCTATGTCCCCCACTCATGCTTTCTCTCTCTCTCTCTCTCTCTCTCAAAAATGAATAAACATTTTTACTAACTAAATATATAAAATTTACTACAATGCCATGAGATAAGTAGGGTTAGCACTTCTATTTACAAAATGAGGAAATGAGGGAAAATGGAGAACTTTACCACTAGAACAAGACTAGGATGTCTACTCTCACCACTTTTATTCAACTCAGCACTGGAAATCCTAGCTACAACAATTAGTCAACAGGAAGAAATAAAAGACATCCAAATCAGCAAGGAAAGAGTCAAACATTCACTATTTGCAGTTGACATGATCCTATATATAGAAAATCCTAAGTATTCCTCCAAAAAAACTAGTAAGACTGATAAATATTCAATTAGAATTCAATAAAGTTGCAGGATACAAAATCAATATGCAGAAATCTGTAGCATTTCTATACACTAATAATGAAGCAACAGAAAGAGAAATTAAGAAAACAATCCCATTTACAATGTACCAAAAATAATAAGACACCTAGGAATAAACCTAATCAAAAAGGGAAGAGACCTGTATCTGAAAAACTATTAAACACTGATAAAATAAATTGAATACAACACAAACGAAATGGAAAGATATTCCATGTTCATGGATTGGAAGAACAAATATTGTTTAAATGTCTATACTACACAAAGCAATCTACACATTTAATGCAATCCCTATAAAATACCAATAGCATTTTTAGAACTAGAACTAATGATCCTATAATTTACATGGAACCACAAAAGACCCCAAATAGCCAAAGCAATTTTAAAAATTTTTAATGTTTTTACTTATTATTGAGAGACAGAGAATGAGCAGAGGAGGGGCAGAGAGAAGGGGAAACACAGAATCCAAAGGAGGCTCAAGGCTCTGAGCTATCAGCACAGAGTCCAATGCAGAGCTCAAACAAACCATGAGATCATGACCTGAGCCGAAGTCCGGCACTTAACCGACTGAGCCACCCAGACACCACTAGCCAAAGCAATTTTGAAAAAGAAAAGTGGGCTTGGAGGCAAGATGATGGAGAAGTAGGGAGCTCTGTACTTCCTGCCTGCATCTCTCAAACAAAGAAGGGCTGAAGCCAAAGGACACTGAACCGCAAGACTCTGGGAAAAAAAGACACAGAGTCCACTAAGAAGACAGCCTCATAGGTGCATGATTGTGAACTGGGGAAGACAAAAAGAGGCCAGGACCCAGATGCATGAAGGGGAGGGAGCCCCCTCCACGGAGAGACGAGGGGAAGAGAAAGAGCTGCTGAAACTGCACATAGAACTGTCCCTGGAGAAGAGAAAAAAATCAGCCCGGGACAGAGAGGGATCCTATCACCCTATCTCTAACTGCAGGGCATTTGGAGACAGATCCTATCTCTAACTGTGATGCTTTCTTTGGGCTGGGTGCCCCGGTCCCAGTCGGCACCAGGAGGAACTGCTTCCTTAATCTCCCTACTCGATCCCCAGCTAGGAAGTGGCCCAGCCTTCCAGATTACATTTTGGGCGATATCATTAAAGCACATGGACTAAGATCTGGAAACAAAGCAGGGCTTGGGACATAGAATATGGCCCACCTTGGCTACACCCACGGCACAGTGAGATCAGACCCAAAAGAATGATTTGCAATGCTTGGTTCAAGAAGGGACTGAAGCGCAGCCATTTTTCTCCCCACAACCACCAAGGCAGGGCCTCAGGGAGCAGTCCATGGGACCCACAGAGGAGGTGAGACCTGCCTACCTCAAACCATGCCCATCCATGCTGGAGAGCTGCCTTTTTTTTTTAAATCAGAGTCCAGGGCAAGACCAACATTGATGCATTGCCATGATTAACTCTAGATCAATTCTTGCTATTTGGATATATTTTCCCCTATCTCATTCTTATCTCTCCACTCCGCTGGACTGGGCACTCTTGTTATTGGTTTGCTTAAATAGTCACATTTAATCCATTCTCCTGATGCATATTCTACACCTCCGTTGTTACCTTCCTTTCTCTATCCCTCTCTAGAATAATCAGACTATATAGTTTCTCTGGGTAACACTACCTTCACTTCTTTCTCCTTGCCTCCTACCATATTCTCCTTTTTCTCTTTCTGAATTAAACCTTTTAGTTTCTCTGCCTGGTCAGTGTTCAATTTCTCTTTCTCCCCACCCCTGTCATTTCTCTCTTTGTATATGCTCTTCTGTCAGCACTGCCTCCGCCCTGCCCTTTATGTGTAGCTGGGATTTCTGGTTTTATGCTTTTAGACTGACCTTTATCTTTTGTTGTTTTTGTTTTATTTCCTTTCAGTTAGTTTGTTTGTTTGATTTCTCTCTGCGTTTAGGTGCTTTTGTTCTTTATTTGTTTGTCTGTCTGTTTTCCTTTCCAGGGCTACCTGAAGAAACAAGCCAAAGTACACATGGTGGAGAGTCCCAAATATCACTAAGAGTAGGGAAATATAACAACCAGAGGCACAACAAGACAGAATAAGGGACACCATTAAAAGAACACTTCCTGAATGGAAAGGCCCTGGACAGTCAATGAGCCTCCTTTAACATAGCAGAACTCGTAGGTGCAAAGTGCATAACAAGCTTTTAAAACTGACAAGAGACAGAAAGCTGGCCAACATGACAAAACAGAAGAACTCTTCTCTAAAGAAATTACAGGAAGAAATGACAGCTAAAGAATTGCTCAAAACAGATATAAGCAACAAAACTGAACAAGAATTTAAAACAATATTCATAAAATTAACCACTGGGCTTGAAAACAGCAGGAAGACACCAGGGAAGCTATTGCTACAAAGACTATGAACCTTAAAAATAGTTATGATGAATTTAAAAATCCTATAAATGAGGTGCATAGCAAAATGAAAGTGGCCACTGCATAGATTTGAAGAGGCAGAGAAGAGAATAGGTGAATTAGAAGACACGATTATAGAAAAAGAGGAAGCTGAGAAAAAGAGAGATAAATTGATCCAGGAACACAAAAGGAGAATTCAAGAACTGAGTAATGCAATCAAGTGAAACAATATCTGTATCCTAGGAATTCCAGAAGAAGAAGAGAGAGAAAGGGGCTGAAGGGGAACTTGAACAAAGTATAGCTGAGAACTTCCTCAATCTGGGGAAGGAAACGCCATTGAAATCCAAGAGGCCCAGAGAACTCCCCTCAGACATAACATGAATCAATCTTCTGCATGACATATCATAGTGAAACTGGCAAAATATAAGGATAAAGAAAGAATTCTGAAAGCAGCTAGGGATAAAAAAGGCTTTAACATACAAAGGGAGACCTATCAGAATAGTTGCAGACCTATCTAATGAAACTTGGCAGGCCAGAAAGGAATAGCAGAAAATCTTCAATGTGATAAACAGAAAAAATATACAGCCAGGAATCCTCTATCCTGCAAGTCTGTCATTCAAAATAGGAGAGATAAAGGTTTTCCCAAATAAACAAAAGTTTGAAGAATTCATCACCACTAAACAAGCCCTACAAGAAATCCTAAGGGGGACTCTATGAGAGAAATGTTGCAAGAAACACAAGGTACCAGAGACACCACTATAAGCATGAATCCTACAGAGAACACAGTGACTCTAAACCCATATTTTTCAATAATAACACTGAATGTAACTGGACTAAATGCTCCAATCAAAAGACATAGGGTATCAGGATGGATAAAAAAACAAAATCCATCTATTTGCTGTCTACATGGACTCATTTTATTTTTTTTATTTTTTATTTTTTTGGTTATATCATTTCATAATCATTCTTTTTTTGTGGTAACTTTATTTTTTTTTTAGAATATAACACTATTTTTTTAACATATGCAATTATTTTCCATCATTTACAATACAGTAGTGACAATGACACTCCAAATGGATAAGCAAAGTAAAAAATCAGAACCCCAACTTCTATTTCA
>NC_043700.1:59670977-59703456 GCF_006229205.1 Suricata suricatta
TACAACACAGCCTGCTTAATACCTTTCCTTAAATTCCCCCTCTATACTACAATATACTTGAGGTCCATGCAAAAAAGTAGCTACCTTTTATATAGTAAATGGATGATTAAGTCTTTGGTGTTGTAAAAGCAACTTCAACATGGACTCATTTTAGACCTGAGGACACCTTCAGATTGAAAGTAAGGGGATGGAGAAATATCTATCATGCTACTGGAAACCAAAAGAATGCTGGAATAGCCATACTTCTATCAGACAAACTGGACTTTAAAGTAAAGGCAGTAACAAGAGATGAAGAAGGGCATTATATAATAATGACAAGGTCTATCCATCAAGAAGAGCTAACAATTATAAACATCTACGCACTGAATTTGGAAGCACCAAATACATAAAACAATTAATCACAAACAGAAATAATCTTATTGATAATGTGCTCATAGCAGGGGACTTTAATATTTCACATAAAGCAACTAGACAGAAAATCACCAAAGAAACAATGGACCTGAATGACACATTGGAACAGATGGATATGACAGATATATTTAGAAATCTACATCCTGAGGCTATGGAATTCACTTTCTTCTCAAATGCTCATGGCACATTCTCCATGATAGATCACATACTGGGTCATAAAGCAGCCCTCAATAAACATAAAAGAATTGATATCATACCATGTATACTTTTAGATCACAATGCTATGAAACTTCAGATCAATCACAGGAGAAAGTCTGGGAAATAGCCTAGTAAAGAACAAATAAGCCAATCAGAGAAGAAATTTAAAAATATATGGAAACAAATGAAAATGAAAATAAAACAATCCAAACTCTTTGCGATGCAGCAAAGGCAGTCCTAAGAGGAAAGTACATTGCACTCCAGGCCTATTTCAAGAAACTAGAAAATGTGCAAATACAAAGTCTAACAGCACACCTAAATGAACTAGAAGCAGAGCAGCAAGAGCACCCCAAACCCAGCAAAAGAGGAGAAATAATAAATATCAGGGCAGAAACAAACAATATAGAATCCCAAAAAAATAGTTGAACAGATCAATGAAACCAAGAGTTGGTTTTTTGAAAAACTAAACAAAATTGATAAACCTCTAGTTACACTTCTCAAAAAGAAAAGAGAGAGCACCCAAATAGATAAAATCATGAATGAAAATGGATTTATTACAACTAATCCCTCAGAAATACAAGCAATTATCAGGGAATACTGTGAAAAATTATATGCCAACAAACTGGACAACCTAGAAGAAATGGACAAATTCCTAAACACACACGCACTACCAAAATTCAAACAGGAAGAGAGAGAAAATCTGAACAGACCCATTAACTAGTGAGGACCTATCAAAAATCTCCCAACAAATAAGAGCCCTGGGCCAGATGGCTTCCCTGGGGAATTCTGCCAGATATTTAAATTTTTTAAATGTTTTATTTATTTTTGAGAGAGAGAGAGAAAGAATATGAGCAGGAAAGGTGAGAGAGAGGGAGACACAGAATCCAAAGACAGGCTCCAGGCTCTGAGCTAGCTGTCAGCACAGAGCCCAATGCAGGGCTCAAACTCATGAACCACGAGATCACGACTTGAGTCAAAGCCAGACACTCAACCAACTGAGCCACCCAGAGGCCCCACTACCAGACAGTTAAATCAGAGTTAATACCCATTCTTCTCAAGCTATTCCAAAATATAGAAATGGAAGGAAAACTTCCTGACTCCTTCTACGAAGCCAGCATCACTGATTCCCAAACCAGACAAAGACCCAGCAAAAAAAAGAGAACTAAAGGCCAATGTCCTTGATGAATATGGATGCAAAAATCCTCACCAAGATACTTGCAAATTGAATTCAACAGCATATAAAAAAAATTATCCACCATGATCAAGTGGGATTCATTCCTGGGTTACAGTCTGGTTCAATATTCACAAATCGATCAGCGTGATACATCACATTAACAAAAGAAAAGATAAAAACCATATGATACTGTTGATACACAAAGAAAAAGCATTTGACAAAATACAGCACCCTTTCTTATTAAATACCCTCGAGAAAGTTGGGGTAGAAGGAACTTACTTAAACATCATAAAAGCCATTTATGAGAAGCCCACAGCTAATGTTATCCTCAATGGGGAAAAACAGAGCCTTCCCCCTGAGATCAGGAACATGACAGGGGTGTCCACTTTGACCACTGTTGTTTAACATAGTGCTGGAAGTCCTAGCCTCAGCAGTCAGACAACAAAAGGAAATAAAAGTCATCAGAAATGGCAAAGATGAAGTCCAACTTTCACTTTTCCAGATGACATGATACTCTACATGGAAAACTCAATAGACTCCACCAGAAGCCTACTAGAACTCCATGAATTCAGCAAAGTTGCAGAATACAAAATCAATGTACAGAAATCGGTTGCATTTTTATACACCAATAATGAAGCCACAGAAAGAGAAATCAAGAAACTGATCCCATTCACAATTGCACCAAAAAAACATAAAATACCTAGGAATAAACCTAATCAAAGATGTGAAAGACCTGTATGATGAAAACTATAGAAAACTTATGAAAGAAATTGAAGAAGACACAAAGAAATGGAAACATTCCATGCTTATGGGTCAGAAGAATAAATAGAATAAATATTGTTAAAATGTCATTATTACCCAAAGCAATCTACTCACTGAATACAATCCCAATCAAAATTGCACCAGCATTCTTCTCAAAGCTAGAACAAACTATCCTAAAATTCATATGGAACCACAAAAGACCCCGAATAGCCAAATATTGAAAAAGAAAATCAAAATGGGAGGCAACACCCCAGACTTTAGCTTCTACTACAAAGCTGTCATCATCAAGACAGTATGGTATTGGCACAAAAACAGACACATGGACAAATGGAATAGAATAGAGAGCCCAGAATTGGACCCACCAATGTATGGCCAATTAATCTTTGACAAAGCAGGAAAGAGTATCCAATGGAAAAAAGACAGCCTCTTTAACAGATGGTTCTGGGAGAACTGGACAAGTAACATGCGAAAGAATGAACTAGACCACTTCCTTAAACCATACACAAAAATAAACTCAAAATGGCTGAAGGACCTGAATGTGAGAGAGGAACCTATCAAAACCTTACAGGAGAAAGCAGGAAACAACCTGATAAAGAGCTAGTATACAAAATATATAAAGAATTTATAGAACTTAACATCAAAAAACCCAAATAATCTAATTAAAAAATGAGCAGAAGACATGAACAGACATTTCTCCCAAAAAGACATCCAGATGGCCAACAGACACTGAAAATATGCCTAAAATTACTTACCACTAGGGAAATGCAAATCACCTCACACCTGTCAGAGTGGCTAAATTTAACACACAGGAAACAACAGGTGTTGGTGAGGATGTGGAGAAAGGGGAACTCTCTTACGCTGTAGGTGGGAATGCAAACTGGTGCAGCACCCTGGAAAACAGTATGGAGGTTCCTCAAAAAGTGAAAAATAAAGCTACCCTATCAGCCAGCAATTGCAATACTCAGTATTTACCCCCAAAATACATAAACATGAGTTCAAAGGAATACATGCACCCAGATGTTTATAGCAGCATTGTTTACAAAAGCCAAATTACAGAAGAAGCCAAATTATGGAGAGTCCACTGATAAATAAATGGGTAAAGAAGAGGTAGTATATTTATACATACAATAAGATGTTATTCAACCATAAAAAGGAATGAAATCTGGCCATTTACATGACATGAATGGAGCTACAGAGTAAAATGCTAAAGAAATAAGTCAGTCAGAGAAAGACAAATATCATATGATTTCACTCATATGTGGAATTTAAGAAACAAAACAAATGATCAAAGAGAGAGAGCGAGGCAAACCAAGAAAGAAATTCCGATAGAGAACAAACTGCCTGT
Source organism: Suricata suricatta (assembly GCF_006229205.1). Lineage (NCBI taxonomy): Eukaryota > Metazoa > Chordata > Mammalia > Carnivora > Herpestidae > Suricata > Suricata suricatta. The sequence goes on from NC_043700.1 coordinate 59,674,868, forward strand.
TACCAGAGAGCAAGAGAAGGGATGGGGGAAATAGATGATGGGGATTAAGTGTGATGAGCACTGGATGATGTAACGAAGTGTTGAATAACTATATTGTATGTCTGAAACTAATATTACACTGTATGTTAACTATACTGGAATTAAAATAAATTTTTAATGAGGCAATGAAGGTACCAGCCCGGTAGTGACAGGAGTAAAATAAATTGCATGGAAATCCCAAATTTGAAGTAAAATTCAAGAAGGTTTGGTTAGTCCTTCCCTCTCCCTAGAAATTCTCCTTCCAATGTTAAAATTTGCAGGTTGTGGGTTTTGTCTCATGTCACTTCTAAGGGTTGTCACCTTGAATGCCCTGCCCAAATCCCCCAGCACTGCCTTGACTCTGTATGAATGTTGGGGTTATAGATCTAGAACTTCCCAGACTAAAGCGAGCTTTGATGCTTTTGCTCTTGTTGCCCAGAACCGTGGTAAGGACTTCAGACTTCATTCAGAGTGAGTTGGCAAGCCATTTGAGCATTTTGAGCAGACAAGTGTCATGATTTCATTTTTGTTTTTCACAGACCACTCTGCCTGTATGTGTAGAAAATAGATTGTGATGAGGGCAAAGACTGTATCAGAGAAACTAATTAGAAAGCCATTGAAATAGCCCAGGTGAGAAATAATTATGGTCTAGGTTAGGGAGATGGTAGAGAAGGAAGTGGGAAATAGATTTTTAAATATATTTTAAAAGTAAAGCCAGTGGGATTGGCTAATGGCTTAATTGTGGGCTGTCTCCAAGTTTATTGGCCTTAAAAACTGATTGAAAGGAGTCTTTCTTTTCAATAATATGGAGAAATCCATGGAGAAGGATAGAAAATTAAGAGTTCTTTTTTTGGATATTTTAAGTTTGAGACGCCCTTTAGACATTCAACTGACAGTATTTAGTAGGCTTTTAAATACATGAGTCTGCACTGGAGAAGAGAGGTACCTTTGTTTTTTTTTTTTTTTTTAATTCCTCCTCCCACCATGTTCTCAAGCAAGACTTAACTCATATCAAACTACAAATGAAGATGGAAATTTTACACATTCTCCTTTTAGAAATGGTTTAATTTCAAGAAGGGACAAAATGTTATGCCATTTCCTTGTGGCACAACTTCAGACATTCATATTACTCCAATCTGGGAATTAAAAGGGCATCTAAGTGTTGGTGGGCCCATACCACAGAAGTAGGTATTTATAATACTGTATATTCACTCCTCATGATAATCTTCACATTCAAGAAGCAGGCATCCTCATAGAAATGTCAATGCGTACCTTGACATTTTACCACTTTGCAGGAGAAATTTCATGGATTAAATATGTTCTTGGATTAAACAGATAGTTGGTCAAAATTATGCTTAAAATAAATTTACTTCCTTTTGCTCACTGAATGGTTTTTAAATATAGATAAAGAGGGAGAGGTAAGAAATGTTTTCACAAGCTGAAACTTTATCAGGAAATATAGAAAGATACTAAAAATCACAGCAGCCTATCAGAATGTGTGAAAAAAAATACAGTATACAAAAAATGTTTTAAAGTCAGACTGTTTTACATTCAAAAAAGACATGCATTTTCTTTATAAAATACACTTAACTGTATTTCTCAACAGCTAAATGTATTTCTATAATTGGATTTATAGCTGGAAAGAAAAGGAACATTCTCTAAAATGATCCAATGGAAAACACTGAAACTACTGTTATTTTGTTTTTACGTTATTGTTTGTTTTTCCCCAATATTATTCAAAATAAAAACCTCTATCATATCTTGCACTAAATTTAGAGTGCTGTTTTGCTAACATATATGAAATACAACACTTTACAAAATATACTCAAACATACATTATATTTGCCTAGTTGATCTGTACAACAATCTTTTGGAGCAAGTGCTATTAATATCCCCATTTTATAAGTGAGAAAATTCGACACTCAAAAATGATACACATAAGATGATATAATCAATTGATAGTTTTAAAGTAGGCTACAGTTTTGTTCTTCAGATTCATAGCATGCTGATGCTTTATTTCCCCTCCTCCCAACCCACAAGACCCATTCCAATTTCATCCATTTCCTTTTCCTTGAAACAGTAACTTTTCTATCAAAAGAGACTTTTTCAGAGTGCCCAGGTGACTTAGTCGGTGAAATGCGCCTGACTCTTGATTTCTGCTCAGGTCATGATCTCAAGGTTCATGGCTCAAGCCCCACACTAACAGTGCAGAGCCTGCTTGGGATTCTCTCTCTCTCTCTCTCTCTCTCTCTCTCTCTCTCTCTCTCTCTCTCCCCCTCTATCTTGGTCCCTCCTGTGTGCGCTCTCTCTCTCAAAATAAACAAAATTTTTTAAAAATTTAAGGAGATTTTTAAGAAAATACACACTGCCTTGCCAACATAGTTACCCTTGCCCAGAATGAAAGAACAATCAAATGTTTGCTGTGAGTCTGACAGAGGAAAGAAAGAATTTGTCTGAATATGCCATTTATCCCTTTTTCTCCCCTATTTCCTTCTCCTACTTTATAAATCCCATCCAGATCTATGTTAATGGAAGCTTTAAAGTCCTTTGAATTCCAACATCTGAGCCTTCTCCTATGTGACCACTATTGATTGTCTTTTTCTTGAGGGTGACTGATATTTCTGATTCTCTGTACATTAAGTAATTTTGGATTGTATCCTGGAGATCATGAATGTTGTAGAGACTCTGGATTTTATTCTATTTCTCTTAGCAATGTGGCCAGTTTTGTGTTAGAGATAGTCATTTCGCAGAGAGTTAATTTGGTTAGGCTCAAACTACAAACTTGGTCTCACCCGCAGTGGCGGCGCGGGGTCGGGGGGCGGGGGGGAGCCCAAATATGAGCTCCATTCTTTATCTCTAGCTGCCCTGCCTGCTGTCTGACACCATGGCGATTCAGGAGACAGCCTGAGTCTTGGCAAAATAGATACGCCAACTTTTGGACTCCCTTCTCTAGTTCTTTCGTTTCTAGGATTTCTCCATCATGCTTGTTCTGTGTGCCCCGGATTTGCACGAAACTAATTCTTCATGTCAGAACGATGGCTAACTTTCTACGGCTGGTTTTGCTGGTATGTGCCCTGAAATGGCTGTGGCCAACACTCAGGGAAAAGCTGCAAATAAACAGGAAACTCCCCGTCACTGTCTCTCCCTCCAGTTTCAACTCTTCTACAAAAACCTACTGCTTTTGTCCACCCTTTAGAGGTACTGTTTTTTGTATTTTTTCCCGAGCTGACAACTGTTGTCTGCAGTAGGTTTGATCTATCAGTCTGCTCTGCTATAGCAGAAGCATACTTCCCCATATAGATCTTTGTCTCAGCTATTCGTTGCAACAACCCAAAATTTGGTGGCTTAAAATAACAACTATTTGTTCACAATTTTGCAACTTGGGCTGGACGTAGCTGGGTGGTTCTTCTCCAGGCAGTGTTGGATGCAGCCATCTGGAGGCTTGAATGGGGTGAAAAATCCAAAATAGCTCCGCTCACATGCCTGACACCTCAGACAGAATGGCTGGAACAGCTTGGGGGCTGATCAGATGGCTCGCTTTTTGCTTTCTTTCTAGCAAGATAGCTGGACCTGGTTATGTTGTGGCTTAATGTTTCAAATGGAAGTATTCCAAGAGCACAAGCCCCAGTACACAAATACTTATAAAGCCTGTTTGCATCACACTTGTTAATGTACCATTGGCCAAAGCAAATCACATATCTAAGATAGGAGTCAATGTGGGAAGTAACTACACAAGAATGATGTGACCCACTGAGGCCACCAATGTAATAGTCTACCGTAATCTCTCAGGTATCTCTCCTACGTTCAGGTTATAGGGTGCCTCTCCCCCACTCTTTTTACTTCAGGGATCTTTCTCTATCATTTGTTTCTCCATTCCTCTATCCTCAACCTCTCCCTTTCTCTTTCTCTGTCTCTCTCACTTCTTCCCATCAGTATGTAAGTGATCTCTGTATCTTGCTCTTAAAACAACACAAAACTTGACTTTAACCTAGTACCCTATCTCTCTATTATCCTTCATAATCAAACTTCTTAAACAGTTGTCCTGTTCAACTGTTTCCAATTCTCCCTCTTCTGATTATTTTACCCCATAAGTGATATGGCTTCGCTCGCACAGCTACATTGGATTGCTCTCTCCAAGGCCACTCACACCCTTTTTTGCTAAATATAACAGCTGTGGCTCGGTTCTTTGATTAAATTTCAATAGATTGAGCAGTACAGATCAATCCCTTCTTGAAACACTCTGACTTGTACTCACGTTACTTTATCTTACTCCCCTGACTGCACGGTTCCTTGCCGCTCCATTTATTCCATGTCAATTTTTGAAGTGTTGTCATTCCTAAGGTTTTATCTTGAGCCTTGAGCTCTCTCTGTCTCTCTCTCTCTCTCTGTCTCTCTCTCTCTCTTTTTTTGCTCTAACATTCTTTCTTGTCAGCTCATCCTTTTCAGTGCCTTTAGTTACCATCCAAATGCTGTTCCCTCACTACCTAAACCTTTGGACCAGATCTCTCCTCCTTAGCTTCAGAAGTATACATCCAATTACCTCCTCGATGTTTCTGCTTGCTTTTCCCACAGGTAACCCAAAACGAAGTTGTCTCTACTCTCCCCAAAACTATTTCTCCTCTTGTGATCTTTCTCTTCATGACCTACACCCTCAATGGCTCCAGCCTCTCGTCTTACCTCCCTTTTACCCACCTCCATCCAGCTAACAGTGCTCCATCCCCGAGTGGATCAGCCACCAATGATCTCATGTGGATTTCCGCCAGGATCTCATCTGATTTCCCTGAATTCACTGTCAGGTTTCCTGCCATACCCCATCCACTTCCCAATCCTCCATTCACACATATAGAAAAGCTATTTATCACCGAAAATCCAGAATGATCTTTCTAAATGAAATTTATTGACTTGTTTTAAGTCCTTCAGTGGGTCCCCAGCACCTGTAGAATAACATCTCAACTCCTTACTTCGGTGACAAGGTCCTTACTGGTCGGGCACCTACTGCTCAAACCTCCTTTCTTAGCTCTCTCAACCTCCTCTCAAATCCTCCCCCTTCACTCATTTTCCCAATGCTGCTTTTCCAATTACACACAATCTCATGCCCCCTGCCACTGGAAATTCAACATGTTATGTCTGAAGTTAGGCTAATTGGCTCTTCTGTCACTTGCTTAGATGTGTGACCTTAAACAATTTACAAGACCTCTCTGTGCTTCAGTTTCTTATCTGTAAATCAGAATAGTAATAGTATCTACTTCATAAAGCTCTTGTGAGAATGAACAGGTAATTTATGCAAACTCCCTGGCATAGTGCCTAGAACAAAGCACTCAATTAACATATAGCCTTGGGGTGCCTGGGTGCTCAGTTGGTTAAGCATCTGACTCTTGACTTGGGCTCAGGTCACGATCTCATAGTAATGAGATTGAGCCTCCTGTTGGGCTCTGCACTGAGTGTGGAGTCTGCTTGGGATTCTCTCTCTCCCTCTCTCTGCCCTTCCCCTGCTTGCAGACATACTGTCTCTTCAAAATAAATAAACATTTAAAAAAATAGCTTTGAGGCACCTGGGTGGCTCAGCCAGTTAAGTGTCCGACTTCGGCTCAGGTCATGATCTCACGGTTCGTGGGTTTGAGCCCTGCGTCAGGCTCTCTGCTGACTGCTAGCTCAGAGCCTGGAGCCTGTCTTTGGATTCTGTGTCTCCCTCTCTCTCTGACCCTCCCCTGCTCATGCTCTCTCTCTGTCTCTCAAAAATAAATAAAAAACATTAAAAAATAGCTCTTATTATTTTTTCCAGCCACACTATTTTTAGTTCTTCAAACAGCCTGTTCTTCCCTTTCCTTCTGAGCCATTTGTGAGCTGTTCCCTCAGCCTAGAACATTCTCCTTCCCCCAAAATTCCCCTCACAATCCCCCCTCCACCACCACCAACTTCTACCCTTTGCCTGGCCAACTCAAACACATTACTCAAGTATTAGTTTAGACATCACTTTCCACTGGCTCCTTTCCAAATGACTGTATTTCTTTCTGTAATAGAATCGATCATACTGAAGCATCATCTCCTGTTTTTCCTAGCATCTCCACTAGATTGGAAATTCTCTGAGTATTTGGATGATATCTTTCTCACTCTCTTCCGGTAATGGACTGAATTATGTATCCCCAAAATACATATGTTGAAGTCCTAACTCTTGATAACTATGAGGGTAGTTGTATTTGAAGGTAAATTCTTTACAAAAGGCAACTAAGTCCAAATGAGCTCGTTAGAGTGGGCCCTAATCCAATATAACTAATGTCTTTAAAAGAAGAGGAAATTTGGGCACAGACACGTATGTATATGGAAGAAAGGTCGTGTGAAGACACAGGAGGAGACTGCCACCTACGTCTTCTAAGCTAAGGAGAAAGGCCTCAGGAGATATCAGCTGTGGCAACATCATAGATTTCTCCAGAACTGTGAGGCAATGCCACCCAGTGTATGGCACTTTGCTACAGCGGTCCTGGCAAACTACTTCCTCTTGTTGCATCAATTAACATGCCTTACAAACACTAAGTGCTCAAAATTATTTGTTTCATGAAAACAAATCATCCCATCTTCTCCAATCCTATTAGAAAATGCCCCAGTGAATTGGAGTAACAGTAATAAGCTAAGCTTTTTTTCCAGACCAAATATACCACAGAAATGCGAGATTAAACCAATATCTAGATCTAAACACCAAGCTTCAAACACTTGCAAATCACTTCCCTTTTTTTTCCCTTTCAGAAACAGAAGGTAGGAAATCTTAAAAGTTACTTATAAACAGCTGAAGCAAAAGAGAATATTTACAGTACCTATATTCCAAGCAACTTTGCTTTGGACTGATTTCACCTCTGTTATTTAATTAATGGGGGTGTGTACTTGAAAAAGTCACCAAAAGTGCTAAGGATCCCTGCACCAGGCATCAGATATCTCCAAGTCCTTCAGGCCCCCGGAGGTAGCAGGGAAATAGTAGGGGACAAAGAAATATTCTAAAAGATTCTCTGGCTAGGAAATAACTTTCATTCCCTCCTTAATTTTCTTTTGATGGGCTAAGATAATTCAAAGCAGAGAATCAAATAAAATGATTCCTCTTTCTTTAGTTTACTACTATTGTCAGTATGTCAAGGTTATTTGATCTTTCCCTCAAGCAAAAGAGGAGGCTCCCCAAAATTTATAGAGTCCATTTGAATATAATATCTGCTGAAAAATTACAAGAATGAATGGGAACTCCAAATCTGCAATGAAACAGTTTTATATTGTTTTGCATGTAGTTTAAAATCTTCAATCATCTAGGAGTTCGGTAAAGACAATATTGGAGAAAATGGATTTAAAAAGAGTAAATGTGTAGGGCACCTGGATGGCTCAGTAGGTTGGGCATCTGACTTCGGCTCAAGTCATGATCTCAAAGTTCATGAGTTCGAGCCCCATGTCAGGCTCTGTGCTGACAGCATGGAGCCTGGAGCCTGCTTCTGATTCTGTGTCTCCCTCTCTCTCTGCCCCTCCACTGCTTGTCATCTGTCTCTGTTTATATCTCTCAGAAATAAATATTGAAAAACTAAATTTAAAAAAAGAGTTAATATGCAACATTGATTTCTAGACAACACAGCAACCTTATTCAGGTTTCCTAACATTGCAATTTTACAATAATTTCAGAGAACTGAAAATATTTTCTCTCATTAGAAACATCTGCTTTCCCTTTGTTGTTGCTGTAGTGTGTGTGTGTGTGTGTGTGTGTGTGTGTGTGTGTGTTGTGAAAACCAGGCCTTTGGTGTCACAAGTACTTTATTTTATTTATTTATTTGTTTGTTTTGCACATAAAAGTTCTTAGTGTGTTAATCTTCTCATGAAAAATCTGCGCACTCACCACAGATAAAGTCACTGCAGAATCTTTACTCCTGCGGTCCAGTCTCCAGCTCACTTCTTTTTGCCAGGACCCACATTGACATTGGCAGTTCTCCTGACTTTTGTCATTCCATTCTTGTGTTCTTTGCTTCGCTCTTTTCTCGACGTGTTTTTCTTCTCCTACAGGCCACGTCTTGCCAGTCTATGTCTGGGTTTGTTTTCCTTTGTGTAACCCAAAGGATCATAAATCATGCCAAAGCCCGTTGTCCGGCCACCACCAAAGTGGGCTCTGAATCCAAATACAACATGACATCTGGTGCGATCCTGTACATTTTGGTTAGTTTTCCCCAAATTTCTAACTTAGGCGCTGTTGCCTTTCGGGGCGGTGAACATCAACGACCACCTGTTTCCGCTCAAGTAATCAGTGGTCATGAACTTCCTGGTTGGGACCGTTACTGCGTCGTTCGTGATGGTGGCCAGGCTCAGGCAAGCCGGCGAGGAAAGTAACACAGACGCTCTTACACTTTGATGGAGCCTGTGACTGATCAAGTCATCTGGCTTATCTGGGCCTTGGTTTCCTTTTATGTAAAATGAGCATAATATCACCTACTTCTGAAGGTTATGAGGCTTAATGAGATGACTTTTAGAAAAGAGCAACATAATATCTAGTGTATAAAGGACATTTAATAAATTTTAATCGCCTTTCCCTGTTTTCCTTCTGGAGATAGGAAAAATAAAGATAAACAATGTCTCTTCTTAAACTCACAAAGAATTTCAGTTCTATTATCTGGCTTTGTGTTCCCGCAGGCTGCACAAAGAAAAGAGTATCTATCATACAGCAAACAGGTTAATGTAGGATGTAAGAATATGGCCTTAGTGATGATGATGATGATCATAGTTGAGGCACATTAGCAAAATCTCACACTTTAAAATTCTGTCTTCAGCTTTTCAGGAAGGTCAACCTCCTCACATGATGGCTGGTAAATACTATTCAAATAATAGTTCACTTTACTAATTTAGTATCCACTGAAAAGCCTCTTCATATATGTCACTAACAGGAAACCAATATCTATCTTTAGGTGCGGAGACAGAAACACTAAACATTTGTCCCGTTTAATGTCACGCTGGAGGCCACGGTCTCCATCTTACTGATAGAGAAACAGCGCCGCTCAGTGGACTGGTTGAGAACTGCACCTCTGAATGCAAGTGTGGTTTGGGAGAGCTTACAACCAATTATTTTAGCTACTGTGAAGCAAGTCAGTTTCTTAAAGTTTCTGGATAGTTCACAGTCCTAAAAGCATTGGGATGGATATATCACCCTATCCGAAGCTCATTGCTTGCTCCTAGGGTGCAGCCCCAGAGCAGCGTAGAGGACGTGGTGTGGAGTGAAGAGGGAAGAAGGGGTGAGAAGGTGGAGAAGCGTTCAAACCACAGAATATATCCTAGGGAGAGCGCTAAGGCTGTTTGGAAGAAATAACTCTGATGAGCTATTTGGAGAGGAGAGTAGGCATCTAGGTCCTGCTCAGGCAACAAGAGATGTACACGGAATGGATATGCATGAAGCAAGAAGAAAGATTTTTTTTTCTCCTAAAAAGGAGGGGAAACGGAAATGAGGAAAAGGGCTGAGCCAGTAGGACAGCAGGAAGCCCTACTGTCCAGCAATCCTCAGACAATCCTGTAAAATCCACAAACACCTGAAGTAAATTGGTTTCCTATAGAAATCAGTGAAGGCAGATAGACAAGAAGACCTCAGCTAGTATCTGGGTTCCTTTTGAAAGCCACATCTTTTCCTGATTTGAAGGCGTGAGTGATGGTAAGAAGCTACAAACCAGTTCCTCAGTCTCTCTGACTAGCTTCTCAATCTCTTGCTTCTGTGTTTGGTTAATTATGTTATGGACCCATGGCAGCCCCTCGAATTCTAGACTGCAGACTGTCCAATGGCACGGAAGCAGCGTTGTGAGACAGGTGTGAGCATTATCAGCCCATCTTGAGGAGAAATGAGTTCAAGTATCATTATGTGATTTGCTAAAACAACACTTTGAGTTTATCGTTGGTGCCATCTGAATTTCTGCCAAGGAAAAACATCTAATCAGGGTGATTGCACAAAGTGTTTTTCACCTGCTATGATGCTGAACTTAATCAAAGAGCATTTATTAAGTACTAAATTACATGCGGTGCTGTGCTGGGTACCCACAGAGAGAACTATGTGACTGGCCCCTCCTTCCCAGCAATTTGCATATGGAGAATTGCAGGAGACAGAGGAGACAGGAAGGGAGCTAAAATTTCATGAGTTCCTCATATGTACCAAGGCCATGGACAGTTTCAGCACATGACTTAGTTTTTCCTTTCACCTTACGTGACATGTATCACTGTGTCCGTCTCATAGAGGGTTAAATTGTAGAGCTGGAATTCAAGCTGAGTTTTTTGGCTCGAAGGATCTTTCTCCACTCCACGTTGGCGTGGGAAGAGGCCAGGCTGACACGGGAAAGTGCGCCCAGAATGAAAAGGCTCCTTAAGATAATAAGATGACTTCTAAGCATTTAGAGGTGGAAGGCAGAGATATGCATGTAACATATGCTTTGAGATCAAAGGAAATGTGCCCTGCGGACACTTTTTTCAGGCTCTAAAAACTTGAGATGAAAACATTTTGTTCATTATCCAAGGCTTGAGGTGCCTGAGAAAGAGCGGCCCCCCTCCTTTCCTACCTCTCACTCCTTCCTCCTCCTCCCCATCTCCGGGAGGCTATCCCTTAGGATTCTGACAATGCTTTCTGGGTTTAATGCCTATACCAGAGCCAGTGAATGTGCCCCACATGCAGGGGCATTCTGGGAATAAAGCTCTAAGTTTACGGCAGGATCCACAGCAAACCTGCCCAAATGAGAAAGTCACCACTGCTAGTAGCCCAACAATGTCCCAGGATGCCCAGCCAAGGACCTGTCACCCCCACAGCCATTTGCTTACTGCCTGGCATTAGTCTGCCATTCACTATCAGCATGCAATGTTTGAGTGTCGGCCGGTGGTGGGGGGCTCCCCCTGCTTTGCCTCAGACATCCTACCCTACTTACCCACATGCCCCCCAGCAGCCCTGTGGGTGCTTCACATAGATCTCATTATCCATGTCTTGATCTAATTAATGAGGAGCATGGGTGACTCCCCAGCTCAACACCTTTCCATACGTTTTCTCCTCAACCCTCCGGGCATTCCTGTTCTTCTGCCATTCCTCTCAGCTCTGCTCCTCCTTCCCACATCTCTCCTTCCGGCCCATCCTCCTTGCTCTATTTCTCCCACTCCCTACATTCCATTATGGTCTGACTCTACACCTTGAACCGTGTTTCTCTTTGATTGAGGATCAATTCAGCCACCATTTGTTGCATGTTTAGTTCTGGGCTGTGTGTGATAGATTCCGCCTTAGGATGTCTGAGGCGTAGTCGGTGGGGGGAGGGAGGGGGGGAAGTAAGGTATAACCAGGATACTTCTAGTGATTACAGGAAATAATTATTATTGGAAGTCAGACAGGAGCGCCTGGGTGACTTGGTCAGTGGAGCTTGTGACTCTTGGTCTAGGGGTCGTGAGTTTGAGCCCCACATTGGCAATAGATATTACTCAAAAAAATAAATTGATGTGGTGCTCTTGTGGCTCAGTTGAGTGTCTGACTTCAGGTCAGGTCATAATCTCCCAGGTTGTAGGTTCAAGCCCCCCGTTGGGCTCTGTGCTGACAGCTCCGAGTCTGGAGCCTGGATTCTGTTTCTCCCTCTCTCTCTCAAAAATGAATAAACTTTAAAAAATAGTAAATAAAATATTATTGGGAGTCAGGTGGAAAAATGGTATGTACTAGTATCTACAGAGGTGAGAAAGATCTTTGTCTTCTTTTTAGCCTTCTAAACTCTGAATAGGGGCATCTGGGTGGCTCAGTCGGTTAAGCGTCCCGCTTCGGCTCAGGTCATGATCTCACAGTTCGTGGGTTCAAGCCCCGTGTCGGGCTCTGTGCTGACAGCTCAGAGCCTGGAGCCTGCTTCAGATTCTGTGTCTCCCTCTCTCTCTGACCCTCCCCTACTCGCACTGTCTCTCTCTGTCTCTCAAAAATAAATAAAAAACATTAAAAAAACCCCTCTGAATACCTAACTTAAAATGTGTTCATCTCTCATTCACTAAAGGATAAAGGTCAATTAAAAACATGAAAAGAATGAAGAAATGATACTTCTTTAAAAAAAATTCAGGGTTATTACTTTCCAGTGGCCAGAGAAAGGCTGTATAGGGAAAGAAGAGGGGGTAGCGTGTTGTCATGTGCTGAGCGGACAGGCATCATTTCCGAGGAACAAGTGCGGTCCTTGTCATTACGTCAACGGCCTCTCAGCCTCGCATGGTCTGCAGTCCTGGAGGACTCCGCCCTGCACTTCCATTACGTTTCCTCCCTCCCATCCTTCCTTCTCCCTCCTTCCCTCCCTTCTTTCTCCCTTATTTCCTTCCTGCCTTCCCTCCTTCTTTCCTTTATTTCTTCAATTATGATTCCCTAAGTTTGATCCCAGGGTCGTGGGATCAAGCCCCATGTCAGGCTCTGTGCTGAGTATGAAGCCTTCTTGGGATTCTCTCTCTCTCTCTCTCTCTCTCTCTCCCCCTCCCTCTCCCCCACTCATGCTCTCTTTAAAATAAGAATAATATGAAATCAGAGTAAATTAAATTAAATTAAAACATAGCATCTTTTGTTGTTTTAATCTGCATTTTCAAAATTATGAGTGAAATTGAACATAGTTATGCTATTTGCACATCTATTTCTGTAAACTACTTGTTCTTATCATTTGCCCATTAAAAAATTTTTTTTGTTTAACATTAACTTGAAGTACTTTAAAAAAATTTTTTTTAATGTTTTTTATTTTTGAGAGACCGATAGAGACAGCATGAGCAGGGGAAGGTCAGAGAGCGAGGGAGACATAGAATCGGAAGCAGGCTCCAGCACTGAGCCTGACGCAGGGTTCGAACCCATAAACCATGAGATCTTCACCTGAGCCAAAGCCAGATGCTCAACTGACTGAGCCACCTAGGCACCCCTGAAGTACTTTTTGTATAATAAAAAATTAGCTCTTTATCATGTGAGTTGGAATTAGGATCATACAATAATTCATAGTTACATTGTAAACAATTTTGTGTGTGTATTACAGACTTTTTCAAAACTCTATTTTTATTGTGGTAAAATATTTGTTAACATATCATTTACAATGTTAACCATTTTTAAGTGTACAATTCAGTGGCATTGCATTTATAATATTATTTGGCCATCACTACTATTGATTTTCAAAAAATTTCCTCACCTCAAATAAAAATCTTTACCCATTATGGAGTAATCCCCACTCTCTCCTTCCGCCAGCCCCTGGTAATCTCTAATCCACTATCAGTTCCCTCTAGATATTTATAGGAATAGAATCATATAATTTGTCCTTTTGGGCCTCACTGACTCTACTTCACATAATATTTTCAAGGTTCATCAACACTCTAGCAAGTATCAGAACTTCATTCTGGCTGGATAATATTCCATTGTGTATATATCCTACATTCTGTTTATCCATCCATCTGTTGATGGACACTTGGGTTGTTTCCACCTCTTGGCTATTGTGAACAATGCCATAATATACAGTGAGACACAAGTACTTGAGTGAGTGCCTTCTTTTAATTTCTTTGGCTATATACACAGGAGTGAAATTCTCTTAAGCTAACTTTATGTTTACTATTTTGAAGGCCAAATTGTTTTGGCTGCATCATATAGTTCCCACCAGCAATGTACAAGAGTTCCATATTTTTCTACATTGTCATCAATATTTGTTATCTTCCATTTTTCTAGGTATAGCCATGCTAGTAGGTGTGAAGTATTATCTCATTGTAGTTTGATTTATATTTCCCTAATGACTAAGGATGTTGAGCATCTTTTTGTGTGTTTATTGACCAGTTAGATATATTTGGGGAAATGCCTGTTCAACTCCTTTGCCCATTTTTAAATTGGATAATTTGGTTTTTGTTATTGTTGTTGTTGTCATTGTTTTTGAGTTTTAGAGATTCTTTCTATAATCTAGGTATTAAATCCTTCTAAGATGTATGATTCACAAATATTTTCTCATTCTGTGGATTGTCTTTTCACTTTCTTGATGGTGTCTTTTGATACACAAAAGTTTTTAATTTTATTTTATTTTACTTATTTTTAATTTTTTTAACAGAGAGAGAGAGAGAGAGAGAGAGAGAGTGTGTGTGTGTGTGTGTGTGTGTGTGTGTGTGAGAGTGGGGTAGAGGGACAGAGGGAGAGAGACAGAGAATCTTAAGCGGGCTCCTTGCATGATGCAGGGTCAAACATGGGATTTGATCCCACAACCCCAGGAACACAACCCAAGCTGAAATCAAGAGTCAGATGCCCAACTGACTGAGCCACCTAGTTGCCCCCCAAAAGTTTTTAATTTTAATGAAGTCCAATTTATCTATTTTTTTCTTCTGTTGCCTATACTGTTGTCATATTTTAAAAACCATTGCCAAATTCAAGGTCGTGCAAATTTGCCTTTATACCTTAATTTTATAATTTAGCCTCTTAAATTTAGATCTTTAATTCATTTTGTGTAATTTTTTAAGATGGTGTGGATACTCAGTTTTTCCAGCACAATGCATGAAAGAGACCATCCTTTCCCCCATGAATGATCTTGGCACCCTGTTGAAAATCAATTAACCATAGATGTATGGATTTATTTCTGGGGTATCAATTCTACTCCACTGGTGTATAGGTCGAAATTTACGTTAGTACCATGCTGTTTTGATTACTATATCTCTGTAAATAGTTTCGAAAACAGGAAGTATGAGTCTTCCAAATTTGCTATTCTTATTTCAGATGATTTCAGATATGCTGGGTTCCTTGAAATTCCATGTGATTATTTAAGATGGGGTATTCCATTTATGAAAAACGTAGTTAAGATTTTCCCAGCGATTGCACTGAATCTGTATATTACTATGGATAATATTGTGACCTTAACAATATTAATTCTTGCAATCCATGAACATAGGATGTCTTTCCATTTATTTAAGTCTTTAATCTTCTTCAGCAATGTTTTCTAGTTTTCAGTGTACAAGTCTTGAGCCTCTTTGGTTAAATTTATTCCTAAGTATTTTATTCTTTTTATGCTATTATAAATAGTATTATTTTCTTAATTTCTATTTTTGGAGTGTTTGTTGTTAGTGTATAGAAATGCAACTCATTTTTTGAGTTGATTTTGTATCCGGAAACTTTGATGTACTTGTTTATTAGTTCTAACAGTGTTTTTGTGGATTTTTTAAGGTTTTCTAAATATAATATCATGTCTTCTATGAATAGATATAGTTTTACTGTTTCTTTCCAGTCTGAATGCCTTTTATTTCTTTTTCTTGCTTAATTTATGTAGCTCTGAATACTTTCATGGCATATATTTGCATATCAAAATATTTGTTTTATTGCATTATGTGTGTATTCTTTTTTCGTTAAAAGAATATAGCATGACTTTTACTTTGCAACCTACTGTTATGACACATATATTAAACAGCCGTTTTTGCCAACAAATATAAATCTACTTCATTTAAAAGATCATTGGATAATATTCTAAGTATGGATACATCATTTACTTAACTATTTCATAAATAATAAATATTTGGATTTTTTCCAATTACTTGGCATTTAGCATTTATATTTTAATTTTAAGTTGTCTTTCTCTTTCCCAAGAAGTTTCAAACATTTTATGTAATCAAAGGTATTGCACTTTTTTCTTTATTGCTTTTGAGTTTGGGGTCATGCATGGAAAATCTTTCTTTTTTATTCAACTATATTACAATGTTTTTTTCCTTAGAACTATTTTTATGTTTAAATCTTTGAACTATTAGGGATTTATTTTGGCTTAAGAAATACTGGAGTGATCAGCTTTACTTTCTTCCAAATGGCTAGCTGACTTTCCCAACATCATTCACTAAATAACCCATCAACTGGGAAGTACTTATAAAAGAAATATAAAGTTCAAACTGAGGATGCCTGGGTGGTTCAGCTGGGTAAGCTTCCAACTTCAGCTCAGGTCATGCTTTCACGGTTCATGAGTTGTGAGCCCTGCGTCAGGCTCTTTGCTGACAGCTCAGAGCCTGGAGCCTGCTTCAGCTTCTGTGTGTATGTGTGTGTCTCTCTCTCCCTCTCCCTCTCCCTCTCCCTCTCCCCCTCTCCCTCTCTCTCTCTCTCTCTCTCTCTCTCTCTCTCTCTCTCTCTCTCTGCCCTTCCCTCATTTGCATGCGCGCTCTCTCTCTCAAAGCTAAATAAAACATTAAAAAACATTTTAAAGTTCAAGTTGAAAAAGAAATAGGACCTTTTTACCTCCACAAGGATTATACAAGCAAAGACAGACACTGAGAGTGAGTCTCCTGGAACAGAGTGAAGCCTACTTATCTTTCAGAACTGAATCAGAGCCAAATTAGGGAGCTACTGCTCAGCTCAGTGTGCAAGACTACAGCTCCTAATTTGGGTTCTTTATTCAGTCTAAATATTCCTCCCTTTCTACTTTTCTCTGTGAAACCCAATTCAATTGCCACTTCACCCATAATGAAATTATTTCCTCATTCTCCAAAAGTTTGGTTTTGCTCCTGTTCTACTTCAAACATGTATCAGAATGTCTAGGAATCCTTTTCAACTGTGAGCTCTAAGAATAGAAAGGTAAAAATGGGGAAGGGTTGACAGGGGATATGAGAAAATTGGGCTGACTCTGGAGACCAGAACAGAGTATTAAAGCATAATTAGGAGAAAGCTGAGGCCTGATGGGAATTCATGAGTATAAATTACTCAGCCCATGCAGAGGTTCATTCTAAAGACAAGAGTCTAAGGCAAATCCAAGATCAGCATTTAAAGAGACTAGCCAGGAGGCAAAGGAATAATAAAAGGAAACAAACCCTATTGATTTTTTAGTTTGCTGCAGGGCCTACCAGTGTCCTATATTGGAGGCTTTTAATAAATATTTATTGATGAGTGAATAAATGAATAAGTGAGTATAGAACATGAAATCAAATGCCAATTTTCTCTCTTATTAACAAATGACCTTGGGCAAGTCATTTAAATTCTCTTACCAATTTTCTCAACTGTAAAATGCAAGTAAAGGTGCCTGGGTGGCTCAATTGGTTAAGCATCTGACTCTTGATTTCGGCTTAGGTCATGATCTCACAGTTTATAGGATTGAGACCTACCTCTGTCTCCACACTGACAGTGCAGAACCTGCTTGGGATTCTCTCTCTCCCTCTTTCTTTGCCGTGCGCCTGCTTCACACTTGTGCTCTCTTTCTCCCTCTCTCAAAATAAATAAACATTTAAAAACAAGATTTAAAACATGAAATAAAGTGCAAGTAATAATATTACACAACCCCAGCTCCTAAGGACCAAAATAGGATGTGGTTTTCAAATGTGTAAGTGCTTTGTCAATTGGCATGACCACATAAACACTCAGAAAGGCAGGGCATACACACATCCATGTACAAATTTACCTATTGTTTCTGTCTTTTATCTCCTTTTTAACACTTTAAGTAACTTAATTTTTTACTTACCTTAAAGAATAAGTCCATGTCTAGCTTATATTAACAACAAAGATGTTATAAACAACATATCACCGCATATCCTAGTTTATTTCACCTTGGTCCAAACAACTTCAGAGATTTGGAAGTTACAAGGCTTTCTAAATATTGGAAAATCAGTAACAATCACTTTATGTTATTGGAGGACACTTTCAAATGTGCTTTAAACTTCAACACACTGAATTATGAATTGCATTTTAAAACAAAAATTTTACTTCTTAAATGTCTTGAACTTAATTAAATGAGACATCACTGCAAAAAGCGTAAAGCCCCATCTTCTGGTTTATTCTATAATAAGGAAATCCTCCCATGAAAATGCTGAAAACTAACTTGGCTGGATAGAAGCCTGGCACTTAGCCTTAGAATGGGATCAGAAGTGAGCAGAGATCAGGTGAAATTAGCTCCAGAATTACTAAGGAGTAGCCTGGATTTTCATGAAGCTAACAAAATGCATTTTCATCCTAAGTTTCTATAAATGCTTTTCTAAAACTTTAAAAGAAAAAAAAAATCCTGGTCTAGAACTTCACATACTTGGTATCTATCCAGAGATAAATTATTTTTGGAAGTTTTAGCAAATTTGTTCTCCCACTCCCGAATTAGTCAGTGAAGCTAAAATAAATCTTTCTGCCTTCAGAAACAAGTGTGTTTTTAAATGTCAGGACAAGAACTTCAAGAAAATACAAACCAATAATGTGGGAGGAGGTGCTGGATAACAAGTCTGAAATTTTATAGGTTCTGAGAACCTCTAAATATACCTTCTTAGCCCAAATTTGAAGTGTTTGGCTACAGTTGGATTCTATTTGTGGACCTGTGCTCTCAAAGACCCCAAAATTTATGGAACAAATCAATGGAAATGGCAGAATATTTCCAGTTGCTCACACTTTAACTATGTCATGAAATTTCTTTCTAGAAGAAAAGATTTCTAGGAAAAGTATAAAAGCCAAAAATAATCTGATCCATTAAAATAACTGTCGACTTACTTTTTCTGTCTGTTCATTGAAAGGGAAATTGTCAGCAGTATCTCTCTAGGTATCTAAGAGAGACTTAGCTACAAACCATTATCCAAAACCAGAGTTTGGAATAAGTGCATTCCTCACAGAGGTACAGGGAAGTTTAAGAGTACTGTAGAAAAAGTATAGCTAGGATCGACTCAATCTAAAATTTGATTAAAAAACCAACCAAGTCAAGGGGCACCTGGGTGGTTCAGTCGGCTAAGCGACCAACTCTTGATTTCAGCTCAGGTCGTGATCTCACAATCTGTGAGTTCGAGCCCACATCGGGCTCCACATTGACAGAGAATCTCCTGACGTGCTTGGGATTCTCTCTCTCTGCCTCTCCCATGGGCGCTCTCTCTTTTTTTCTCAAAATAAGCAAACTTAAAAAAAAAAGCCAAGTTAAAATCAGTATTAGTAGCTTATGAGATCTCACTTTAATTCAATAATAGGGGCACCTTGGGTGGCTCAGTTGGTTAAGTGTTCAACTCTTAGTTTTGACTCAGGTTGCGATTGGTGGGTTTGAGCCCTGCATGGGGCTCCACACTATCAGTAAAGAGTTTGCTTGGGATTTTCTCCCTCTCTCTCTGCCATTCCCCTGCTCGTGTTCTCTCTCTCAAAATAAATAAATAAACTTAAAACAAATAGGGGCGCCTGGGTAGCTCAGTCCTTGAGCATCTGGCTTCGGCTCAGGTCATGATCTCGTGGTTTGTGGGTTAGAGCTCTGCTTCAGGCTCTGTGCTGACAGCTAGCTCAGAGCTTGGAGCCTGTCTTCCAATACTGTCTCCCTCTCTCTCTGACCCTCCCCTGCTCACGCTCTCTCTCTCTCGCTCTCTCAAAAATAAATAAAACATTAGAAATTTTTTTAATTAAAAAAATAAATGTTTTAAAAATAATAAAAACAAAATCAATAATAAATATTGAGCACCTATTGTTTGCATTATACATGATACTTTGGTAGGCTGAATAATGGAAGTTGTATTGGTAACATTATAAAGTAAATTAAGGACACATTTCATATTGATGTTAAAAAATGAGGCATTATTAACACTTTAGTATCTGTGATCGAGCTAAGCAATGGGCTCAAAATAATGTTGATGGTGACAACACATAGGAACGATGGAAATCTTTGAAAACCGGATCCAAATCCAAAGGTGAAACATTTGGCAGAAAAACAGGCTCTCTCTGTCTTCTTATTCCTCATAGGTAAACAAATGCAAGAATTTCCACTAAAAATATTTCAATCATGCAACAATGAAATGTCACATACCCTCATAAATGTAATTTCTTTACAGGGCTTTGCTTATTTAAATTGCTTTGAGCAACACTAGGACTTTATAGGGACATAAGATTTTAACAATGTTTCCCATGATGACTAAGTTTTAATTTCCCATACATTTCATCTGAGCCCGAGTTCTATAAAAATCCCTTTTGGAATTTTTGAAGAGAGTTCCCCAGAACTATCCCAGTATCTAACCCATTGTTTCTGTTATATTCCCTGAGTAGGTGGCACTTATATATTATGTGTAATATACATTATGTTATACTATATTATGTGGCAATTATATAGTAGTGACAATTATATATTTCTTTATTTCTTTTTTTTAGGTTTATTTATTTATTTTGATAGGGATAGAGAACCACCAGGGGAAGGACAAGAGAAATGGGTAAAGAGGATTTAAAGCAGGCTCTGTGGGGATAGCAGAGAGCCCAGTGTGGGGCTCAAGCTCATGAACCATGAGATCATGACCTGAGCCAAAGTCAGATGCTTAACCAGCAGAGCCACCCGGGCACCCCATATATTTTTCTTTATTTCTAACTTTTGCCCTGGATATAGTAAACATAACTATTCTTCCATGGCTAGGCCTAAAATTAAATCTTCTTCCTTCTACATTTTCACCCTTGCCTATCTATAGAGCATTGTTTTCTCCCACTCTTTCTAATCCCTGGAGGTTGCCGTCTCCTACGGAAGCACACCTCCCAGCCTGACAACCTCACTCCTCTACCAACCCTCTCCTATAAACCCTTGCAAACTTCAGAATTCTATTTCCTAACACCATTGCTCCCTTCTGGTTTACACAGCGTAACCATAGAATATCCCCACAATAAAGCCTGGTAGCCTACCAAGGGTGCCCTCCTCTTTTTCCCTCCAACTACTTAATTTTGAAAAATCTCAACTTCCAGGAAAAAGGCCTGCTGAACTAGTTGAGTAATGTAATATTTTAATGTACTATTAAAATAGTGACTATGTATGTTAATAATACTTCAATAACCCTGACTTAGACAAAAAAGTGACTAACCTTTAAAAAAAAATTTTTTTAATGTTTATTTATTTTTGAGAGAGGGAGAGAGACAGAGCATGAGTGGAACAGGAACAGAGAGAAGGGGAGACACAGAATCTAAAGCAGGCTCCAGGCTCTGAGCTGTTGGCACAGAGCCTGATATGGGGCTTGAACTCATGGTTGATGAGACCATGACCCGAGCTGAAGTCGATGCTTTATCAACTAAGCCACCCAGGTGCCCCAAGTGACTAACCTTTTTCAGTGCTTAGAAGTAACACTATACAGAGAACGTTACATGCATTATTTCATTTAATCAAAAATCCCTCTGAAACTGGATCTGTTAACAGTTCCATTTTTATAGATGGGATGACTGACTCCTAGGGAATTTAAATAAGGTACCTGAATCATACCCCTAGTGAAACCTTCATGACTAATTCCAGAGTCCTGGTCTTTTTTGTCCTGGTCTTTTTTATCTTTTTTCATTTCATTTCATGAAGACAAAGAGCACATGAGGGGCAGAAAGAGAAAGAGAGAGAAAGAGAGAGAGAATCTCAAGCAGGCCCCATGTTCAGTGTGGGCTGACAATGGGGCTTGATCCCATGACCCTGGGATCATGACCTCAGCTGAAATCAAGGATCTGTTGCTCAACTGACTGAGTCACCCAGGTGTCCCCAGTATACTGACCTTACTAAAGTATACCTCCTGACATAATAACTAAATGCAGTGTGTGAACCTTGAATGGATTTTGGACGGTGAAAAAGAACAACTAAAAAAGACATTTTGGGGAAATTTTGGAAAATTTTTGCCGTGGATTGGTTATTAGCAAATATAGGACTACTATTGGTTTTCTTAGTTGTGGCAATGATACTGTGGTTAGGTAGAAACACATCCTTATTTTTAGCCAACGAAATATTTGGAATGAAGTTTCATAATGTCCTCAACTTACTTTCAATACATTTGGTTAAAAAAAATGTGTGTGAACACTTGCATGTGTGCACACACACCCACACACAGCAACTGTGGCATAATATGAACTGATGTATCAATGTGAGGGGCACATGGTGTTTATTATATGAGTCTTTCAACATTTCCCTATGTTTGAAATTTTTCAGGATAAAATGTTAAAGGAAAATGAATGCCTAGAAAAGGTTCTTAAGAAATAACTCATAGAATCAGGAAATTTTTAAATTTCCTGAGATTTTAGAAGTATATTCTTTTTTTAAAAATATTTATTTATTTTTGAGAGACAGAGAGAGACAGCGTGAGTAGGGGAGGGGCAGGGATGGCGACACACAGAATCAGAAGCAGGCTCCAGGCTCTGAGCTGTCTGCACAGAGCCCAACTTGGGGCTCGAACCCACAAACTGTGAGATCATGACCTGACCCGAAGTCAGAAGCTCAACCAACTGAGCCACCCAGGCGCCCCTAAATTTCCTGAGATTTTAAAGATAAGGTAGAGTCTGATATCATGTTTTCCTTGGCTGATGTTTGAATAATTTTATTTGACTAATAACACAAACAGGATTACACTATACACAGTATACCAATACACATTAAAAAGTATGAGGGTACCTGGTTGACTCAGGTGGTTGAGCATCTGACCCTTGATTTTGGCTCAGGTCATTATCCCAGGATCATGGGATCCAGCCGGTGTTGGAATCTGCTCCGCACTGAGCATGGTGCCTGCTTAAGATTCCAGCTCTCCTTCTGCCCCTCTTTCCTGCTGGCACTGCTCTCTCTCTTTCTAAAAAAAAAAAATTAATTTATTAAAAGTATGAAAGTGTGTATATCCTCCCTAGTAGGGTTACATCAGGGAACTGATATTAACAAAATTTTACTTTCTTTACATTTTTACAACGATCATGTATTTTCAGAAAATTTCATTAAAGTTTTGTTTTTTATTCCATTAAAAAGAAACAAAAACCTTAAAAATTCTAAATGCTTCATTTCCCATAAGCAAAATGTGTAAATACGTCATGTAAATTAGAATCTCTATTCTGTTCCTATATCTCTGCTGGTGGAGTTTCGAGGTATAAAAATGGGAGCGGTAGGATTCTGCAGTGTTTCTACTTAAGCAGAGAGCTGTGCCTACAAACAAAATCTAAGGAAAACTGAAAAAGTTAATGTTTTAAAAAGAAGTAATAGTTAAATCTTGGCTTTGGAACACAACTTTTAAAGCCCAAGTCTTCGGCCAATAGCCGACCTCAGCTGAGATTGCTGGAATCCTCCGGGAACCAGACGGTAGGACTAGCTAAAGCGGCCCACAAGGCGGGTTTCAGAGCGGGACACGCCCCTCCGTCTTGGCCAATCGGGAGAGAGGAGGCGGGGCTCGGTAACCGCCGTAGGCGGAGCGGGAGCAGAAGGGGTGTGTCTGAAGTGAAGACTGCCAAGTCTTAGAAGGTGGCAATTTTCCTGGGCCGGCGGCGCGGGGCGCAGGTGGAGAGGCCAGACTGGCCGGGGCTTTGGCCTCGGGCTTCGGGAAATGGCGGCGGGGGGCAGGATGGAGGACGTGAGTGCACGGAAGTGGCGGGAGGCTGGCCCCGGAACCCCTTTCTTACCCTGCTCCGCGCGCTGGGCGGAGACTGCGGAGGGAAGCCACCCTTACCCGGTGCGACCGCGGCCGGAGGAGGCGCTTCCTGCGCAGGGCTGGCACCGGACCCGGGGTTGTGGGACAAGACACCCAGGAGGCAGTGGTGTCCGCGACCCCCGGCTGCGGGCTTCCTTTCCCGACTGGAGGCGGGGTGGGCTGCTGGGCGGTGGACGAGCGGATACGGGGGTCCCAGGCGGGCGCCCAGCCCACGTGCGGCGCGCGTCTTTGATCCCGGAACTGGGAGCCTCACGTGATGCGCGCTGGCCTGACAGCCCTCACTCGGGGCGCTTCTCAGAGCTGGGCCGCTTGGCTCTGCTCAGACGACTTGGGGCGCAGGGACGAATCTCCCTCCTCGTGGGTTCCCTGCCTTGGCTTTAGAAGGCTGTGAACCTCGAGAGGCTGCGACACGCAGGCCGACTGCAGGCGTCCCACCAGTCGATCTGTCACTGGCATCGTCCAGCAGCCCGCAATGGAGAAAAAGTGTCGTGCTGTTTTGAATATAAGCGTGATAGGAAAGGATTTTTAAATCTCCTTACTTAATGGATACGAACCAGATTACTAAAACACCAGTGGCCTAGTTTTCAGTCTGTGTAGTACGAAATAAAATCTTTGCTTAAGTATATTAAAACCTTTTTAGGGGAAACATGTAATTGTGCCCAGAATAACTGGCTGTCCCATTGTCAGGTAAAAACATTTTTACCCTCGAGAAATGCAAAGTTGACAGATATGTTAAACCACTAATTTGGATTAATACATTAATAGAAATTATTACTGTGATGCTGTCACTGAATTAGGGGCTCAGGCAAGACATGTAACAGTTATAGCCCTACAGGAGCTTAGATTCTTGTGTAAAAAGCAACAACATGGGCGCCTGGGTGGCTCAGTCGGTTAAGTCTCTGACTTAGACTCAGCTCATGATCTCCGGTTGGGGAGTTCGAGCTGGCATGGGTCTCTGTGCTGACAGCGCAGAGCCTAGAGTCTGCGTCAGATTCTGTGTCTCCCTCTCTCTCTCTCACAGTCTCTCTTCCTCTCTCAAAATTAAATAAAAACGTTAAAAATTTTTTTTAAATCAAGTTATGTAACTAAAAACCAAACAATATCTAACGATAAAACTAAAACTTTTATTTTTTTTTTCAGTTGAGAAAATGGAAAACTAAGACATGGAAGTAGATTTGACATTCATGCATTTAAAGAAAAGGAAAAAACCATTTTTTCTGAATTTTAAGGGTGAGATTCATGACCTGACAGTGTATGGAAACAAAATCTGAGGAATATGAAAGACTGTTAGAAAAATGTGTGCAGTAAATGCTTCTTGGCTGATTTTTAGTGGTCCCAGAGTCTTGAATATGTAGCTTTTGACTTTGGGATGAGTACAATCCTAGAAATCTGTTTCACCAAACAATTGGAGAGCGATGTTTCATTAACAGTTACATAGCTAAATCCCTTTAGATCGGCTCAAGTTGCCTGTTTTTGGTATTTTGTGGATATGATTTCTGCCATTCAGGTAAAAGCTAAAAATATGGTGTATGCAGTAAGACTAGACACTTAAATGAGTTAGCAGAGAACAGAGGCCTTTTATTTGGGGTTCATTGTTTGCAAGCTGTGAAACCAACACTGGCTAATTTAATGAAGAAAGACATTTCTTTGAAAAGATACAGGGTGAATAAACCATTAGGCCTCCAAAAGGACTTTAAACAAGGGCAGCTCAAGGGATGTAAGTGATGAGATTCCTTTCAGAATCAGCTCTGGACTGAGTCAGCCCTACCAAGGTCTCTGTGTGCTTTGTTGCTCACAAGAAGAATTGGATCGCACAGCCTCCTAGTTTCCGGCAGAGGCCAGAGGAGGGTGAAGCGTATTGAAGGATGTTCCCAGCATGTCCCCAGAGGAAATTGAGTTATGGTCACACAAGAGGAAAGAGATCCATATGGGCAAAACCAACATCTTGTATGGGTGATAATGCAGCTATTAATAGTGTAAGTAAAGAAGTTTTTGGGTTCAGGAGTTGTTTTCCCTTTACCTTTAATATCCAGATGGGGTGTTGCTGTCTCACGCTGATAAGGTGTTTGTGTGGTCATGCTACATTTCCTATAGAATCCACTGGACCATTTATTTGATATAGCTACCAAATACATTGTATTTACTGAACATCTGAACATCTGTTAAGTGACATAGAGAAGAAACCATATTCTGGTCTCCAATGCAGTCAGAAGGAACAAAAGGTATACACAAAAAAGGAAGTAATATAAGACAGCATGAGAAATATTCCAAATTAATATTAGGAGCAGTACATTTTATAGCAATTTAAAAAATATTTTTATTTATTTTTTGAGAGAGAGACAGAGCGAGTGGGAGAGGGGCAGAGAGAGAGGGGGAGACACAGAATCTGATGCAAGGCTTGAACTCACGAGCTTTGAGATCCTGACCTGAACCAAAGTCAGAGGCTCAACCGACTGAGCCACTCAGGCACCCCAGCAATTTTAAAGTAGAAAGAAAACACTTGGCAGGACAAGATTTATGGAGAACTTAAGTCTTGGTAGCACCTTGCAAGATGAGTTGGATTCTGAAAAAATAAGAGAGAATGTTTGTGGGGCACTCCAGAAAGGTTGGTTAGGGTAGAGGAGATGGTGCATGGAAAAGGGAGGTAAACAGGAGATAAATAGACTACTGTCTTACAGTTAAGCTTTCAAGGCTAGCTTTGTTTAAATTCCCAGGTCCCAAGCATTCAAGAAGTTGGGCAACCTTCCATTCACTCCACACACATACTGAGCACCTGGTCTGGGTTAAGTGCAAAGTATAAAGAATATATAATACAGAGTTTCTGCCCTAGTGAAGCAAACTCTTCCCACAGCTTTGATTCCTTGTGGTTAGTATTATAAGTTAGCAGTAGGAAATTCTGTTCCTAGCCAGCATGGAGTGTCACAGGGCCTGGATTTATCCTTCTGCCTCGACAACCAAGAAACTATATACAGAATATGAAACAACACTTTTTAAGGTATTGAACATCAGGTAGTGAAGGACAATGTTTTGCAAGAAACAGAAACAAAGTGAGTCGGGGTGCCTGGGTGGCTCAGTTAGTTAAACATCTGACTCTTAATTTCAGCTCAGGTCATGATCTCACGGTTTGTAAATTCAAACCCCGCATCGGGCCCTGCGCTGGCAGTGTAGAACCTGCTTGAGATTCTCTCTCCCTTTGTCTCAAAATAAATAAATAAGCCTTAAAAAATAAAGATAAACAAAAAAAATCCAAAGTGAGTCACGTGATTGCCCCAGCTGACCACCCTAAGAGTCTGCAGGCTGTGATAGGAAAGGGCACCCCGGCAGCCGTCAGCAGGCTCCCTGAGTTGAGAAGATGGAGCTGAGAGTCTGGGGAGACTGAGGCAACTAGAGTTCACACGGCCATACCTAGCGACGAGAGCTGCCCCGAGGGAGAACTGAAGATGTGCAGTGTCTCCTCAGGTATTCAACAGGGTCTTGCCCAATACACGCCTGTGAGGACACTGCCCACAGCCTGGAAAAGAACCATTCAAAATCATTAAAGGAAACAGTACTTACTGCTCACACAGGGCCCGGAATAGTGCGTATTCTGCCAGTCAGACTGGAAACTCCATAATTCACAGGGTATTGGGTGCTCAGAAAGGTCTTCCCTTCATAGTGGGGAAAAACTAGCCTAAACTAAATACAGCTATGGTCCAACCTAATACTAAGTCTTGAAAGCAAGACCCAAGAGATCAAAGTGTTTCTAAGTAACTTAACTGCATTCCAGAATAAAGCTCAAGAATATTTATAGGAATATGAAACTGTCCTGCACCCAAAGAGTTAGATTGGAAAGTCTGACCTCCCATCCAAAATTACTAGGCATTGGTAATTGTGGGACATAATGAAGGTGTTAACTAATGCTTCAGTAGTAATCATTTTGCAATACATAACTGCATCAAGGGGTGCCTGGCTGGCTCAGTCAATAGAGCATGTAACTCTTGATCTCAGGGTCATGAGTTCAAGCCCCACATTGGGGGTGGAGCCTACTTAATTAAAAAAATGTGTATCAAATTAACTCATGGTACACCTTAAACTTACACAAGGTGGGGCGCCTGGGTGGCTCAGTTGGTTAAGCCTCTGACTTCGGCTCAGGTCAGATCTCACGTTTGTGGGTTCAAGCCCCGCATCAGGCTCTGTGCTGACAGCTAGCTCAGAGCCTGGAGCCTGGAGCCTGGAGCCTGAAGCCTGGAGCCTGGAGCCTGCTTCCGGTTCTGTGTCTCCTTCTCTCTCTGCCCCTCCCCCTCTCATGCTCTGTCTCTCTCTGTATCAAAAATAAATAAAACATTAAAAAAAAATAAACTTACACAGTGCTATATGCCCATTGAAAAAAAGTATTCAAGCATGCAAAAAGGCAGGAAAATATGACATACAAGTCAGCTGAAGTTGATTTAGAAGTGGCATGCTAGAAATAGCCAACAGGCACATTAAAAAATTATTAGGGGTGCCTGGGTGGCTCAGTCAGTTGAGTGTGAGCTTCAGCTCAGGTCATGATCTCGCGGTTATTGGGTTCTAACCCCACATCAGGCTCTGTGCTAATAGCTCAGAGCCTGGAGCCTGTCTTCAGATTCTGTCTCCCTCTCTCTCTGACTCTCCCCTGCTCGTGCTTGCTCTCTGTCTCTTTCTCTCTCTCCTTCAAAAATAAATAAATACACATGAAAAAACTTAAACATAATCGTTTGCTTTAATCTCATCCTGTATTACCTCATTTGAAAATAACTGAAATTAAGATTTCCTGTACCCATTTTAATATTTGTTTTCACCAGTTTGTACGTAGTAGTTATCTAAAAGTTCATGGTCTTTTTCCATTGACTCTAGGTAGGGAGTCTATTTTTCTTGCCTCTAACTTGCATGTTGGTTTTTAAAGCTTTATACTTTAGTAGATTTGTCTTAGAAACATAATCCGGGAAGTAATGATTATAGTTTACTTCTGTTTTTCTGTCCCTCAGGGTTCCTTGGATCTCACCCAAAGTATTGAAGATGACCCCCTTCTGGACACCCAGCACCTCCTGCATCATTCATTACATGCTCATTTTAGACCCAGATTCCATCCTCTTCCTACGGTCATCATAGCGAATCTTCTCCTGTTAATACATGTAAGTTGGCTGGGACAAAGTAATCCATACAGAGGTGAAGTTTTTTTTAAATTTTTTATTATTTTAATGTTTATTCTTTTTTTTTACGATAATAACACTAAGATTTATTGAGTATTTATGGTATTCCAGGTGTTATTTTATTTTTTT